>NC_056744.1:293542478-293689978 GCF_019279795.1 Protopterus annectens
AACACTCACAATGCCATACAATACCAGACTAAACAGTACCAGTCCAGGATTTCAATCTTTTATTTCCAGGCACAGTTTTCTTATCTGACAGACCTGTGGAGGGAATGTTTGTTAACACTACCTGAATGTTGCCACACATTTGACCAGATTTCACATTATTATTATGCACATACATCTCACTCTGTTACTGCACACACTCTGGTCATAGCTTCACAACATGGGGTTAGAGATGGGACATAATTTGCATATTACTCTCATAACATTTTGGTGAGTTGCTAGAGTGACAGGTTTGTTCTTATAGATATATTTCTGATGGCTATGATGTCAGGTAATCAGTTGTATGCCATTATTTGATGCCTAAACTTCTGAGATCATCACACTGATTTGCCTGGGAGACAGGGTGACAGGCAGGAAATGTAAGCCAATTATTTGAACTTTCTGACAAAATCAGTACAGTTGAGGGGTATGATTCTGCATACAGCTTACTACCACTCCCAGCATTCGAACCATGGCTGTGTGTGCTAAAAATACAACAGTTTACGTCACAGTTGAGTGTACTATTTGGATTTTGCTATGTATGTGTTCACTGTTTTCTGTCTAAGTCTCCCTCAGTTGTACACTATGACCTTGTGATTACAATAGTCGCATACAAACATTCCTACACATTTTATTTATGTAGCACAGTGTGATTAGCAGTGCTTAATACATCAGTACTATTAAGAGAATGCAACACTACATTACCATATGATGCCAGAGTAAACACAAGCAGTCCAGTTAGACCTTTATTGCCAGGCTATTACCCTTTTATTTACATACAACCTACATCAGACTCTTCCTGCCATACTGTCTGGTTTATTCAGTACATCCCGTACACAATACAGGTTTTATACTGGCAATTAACTTTCTACTACTTTTATATTTATTTCTTATGACAGTATATGCAAAATTATTACTAACTCACCTCACGATGCAGCCTCTGCAGCCTACATGCATGGGCTTCCTGATTCACAGCCCACTCCACTGCTGCTGTGAAAGACATAAGAGGAATATTTAACCATACTTATCCATAGTATACATGAGCTGGCAATTATTAAACAGGTAGTAGAATGAGTACTTACACACTGTTGGGACATCACTCTGCCTAGCTTTTTGGATCCACATTTCAGGTCGGCATAGTGATGCCTGACCTGCTCACCAGTTTGAGGGATGCCAGTGGCACTGGAGAGGTCACCAGCAAGATGGTCCCAGGCTTCCGCTTTATATTGGAAACCTTGGTACTGGCCCTGTAGCAGTCTCTCTTCATGGTCTTTTACCAGGAGTCCTGCCATGACCTTGGACTCCTGGATACCCCAGAGTGATCCTTCTCTGACACCAGACATTATGCCTACAGGAGGAAGCTGCAACCAGTTATGAGATGTATTCCCACCTGTGGGGTTTAAATAAGGCCGATTTCTCATACTTTGCCATGATTGGATGGATTTGAAAATACTAAGCTATGGGCAAACCTGCTTACCTAAGGTTGGCATTGCTTAAAGAGGTATACCAATGAGCAAATTGATTTAGCTGGGCTATGCATCGCTTACACCTAGTAAGCAGAGGTGTGCAATGCTTAGCATTGCTTATTGTTAAATTTGCATACTATTTACTGTTTGGCATTGATGTATCATTCATTACATTATATATATTTGTTTAGTGTCAGTAATTCATGTGTATGTACACTGTATGGGGTACTTGTGTTTATTGGGGAATTTCACCACTTTGTTACAATGACACCTCACATCTGGACTTAATGCAGTACTTCAGTTCACATATATATGTTATGTAGTAAGTTATACAACATAAAACTGTTTATAGATTCTTTTCACATGTAAATTGTGATTTTTCTATATAGTGAGGATATGTTTGGGTATATCTCAATTTTATGTACAGCTGTGATGGCTTACTTTAACTGTTGTGCCTATAGTGTACAGGGTCCTGGGTTCATGACCTGCAAGGGCTGTTTGTTTTGTTGCTGGGCAGATCAGGGGCTGTTGGATACAGAGTGATTAAGGCACTTTTAAGCAGTTGTAAGTGGGTTTGCATGGGTTTGCGCAATGGTAAGCAATGCTAACCTCCGGTTAAATATGCTTACAGAGAGTTAGCTTCAGAATTGCTTAACCTGTGTGCACATTGCTTACCACAATGCAAACAAGATTAAACCCACTTACTACTGCTTAAAAGTGCTTACTCCCACTTACCCCCACACTAATTTCGAAAGAAATGAAACATGGGTCTTGGGAAAATGGTAGATTTGGACACTTTATACATATTTTACACTATTTGCTGTATGGCATGGATTTATCATTCATTACACATTATAACTTTGTTTAGTATCCCTGATTCATGTGTATATATACTGTATGGGACACTTGTGTTTAGCTGTAGATTTTACCACATTATTACAATGGCACCTCACATCGGCACTTAATACAGTACTCCATTTTACAAATATATGTTATTTAGTAAGTTATACAGCAAAAAAAAATGCTCATGAATTGCTTTCACATGGAAAATGTAATTTATTACAGTGAGGAACAAACCAGGAATGATTGCTCGCAAAGCGAGCACTCTTACCACTACTCTGTTGCAGTACTGCTTCAACTGAATGTATCTTGCTATTTATCTTCTTGTGCTATTTAAGCTACAATATATGTAGCTAAGCAATGGACAAACCCACGGTTAAATTTAATCTGTTTGATAAAAATTCTAGTGTTATTTTCTCTAGGAGAGGACAGGTTTCACTTATTGCTGTGGATTTCTGCATGTATCTGCACATTTGGCAGACATCCTAGCAACCCTCATACCTCTCAACCTCTTCATGCAAAATATCTGGACAAAGCTTGACAAAATGAGGTACAACTAGGGACATATTTTAAATATTGCTCTTATAAACTTAAGTAAGTTGCTAGAGTAGCAGGATTTGTTTTAATATAACTTTTCTGTAGGATTTGGAGTCTGAAACTCAAATGTATGCCATTATTTAACAATTTCAATCCTGAGATCATCCCTGTGATTTGCCAGGACAATGAGGTACAGGCCAAAAGTATGAGTGACAAATCTGGACATTCTGCATAGATCTGTACAGTTGAGAGGTATGCAAACCCCTATGTGCATTCTCACTCATTGTAATTGCCGAACAGCAATTCTTGAATGCAGGGGTGTGTATATTATGAGAGCTCTACTCTCAGACACACCCCCTACACTCTTCCATGCTCCGTGTCTGTTTAGGAGCAGAGGCAGCGTACCTTCATAACTATGCATGGTGCGCTGCCGTGCTGCTCTTAAATGGTCATTTCCATCCAGGAATAAGCTATTCCTGCACAGACCCTTACTGAATCCCGGGGAGTGTCTTACGCCTATTAACAGGCAAGAAATGTTTCAAGTGGTTACTTTTGTCTTGTTTTCTGGAAGATGCTAGTTTATAATTTTATAAAAGATTAAGAGTGATCATTATTTCTGACATAGACTTTTAAATTATATTTCCAGTACTGGAGTAGAAATTAAAATGTGTTGGGGGGTAAAGAGAATAAGGTCAAGAAAGAGGTTTACCTTGAACTGGAATATATTTATGACATCCTATAACTTTGTCTTGCAACAGACCATCCTTCATTTAAATCATGAACTATAAGCCAGAAGTTACAATTTATATTTGTAGCACCAGATTCTGGGGGTATTAAGCTACAGAGTCACCACAGTTAGTGTCTCCTGTATCAACCAGTTAGTTGGGGCATCATTAACACAAATGGAACAAAGGGAGTTGAGAAAGGGGTACATCATTTACGTTTGTCACCTCAACTATGTCTTCAAGGGTGAAAGACCTAAGCAGTGAGACAATACACCTGCACTGTTTTTTTCCAAACAGAATCAGTCTGTACGACTTCAGCTGAGCCTAATGTTGGTGACATTTAGACATCTTTCACTGCAGGACTGAACTTATAAAGACATACTAAAAGTGGGAATATGGTTTACTGAAATTTCAGCTGAAATTAAAATTGCTAACAAAGTATCTTTAAAGTTTAAACTTATAAGAATGCGATATAGTGATTCATTATAAGCTACAACTAATTTTGAACAGTATGCATGCCTGATTTCTCCTGTGTGCTGATTGTCAGAACAACTTGTACTTCGAAAGTAAAATGAATATTATCCACCGAAATGCGACCACAACAAATTTACTAACTCAAATGGGAAACATGAGAATATGATGAAGTTCTTTAATGAAATCATATCATTGCTATTGACCCCCACACATAGCATAACAACCCAAAAAAACTTCTCTGCCATTGCGTAATCTCTCATGATCTAATTCACCGCACACTAGTATGCCATTTTGCATTCTGCCAAGCATTGAACATCTGTATTATTATGTATCCATCTTTTGTACCTTCGACATGCTTCCATTTTCTTCTATGTGTATTTTATACTGCCTCCGCATGCATATTTTTATTATATTCATTTGAAATGCCTCCTACTTTATTTCACCATGTTAATTGTACTGCGCATTTGCACCCAAGCTGAGCCTGAACTAGGGCAATGAAGAGCAGTGTGCTACCCTGCATAAGAAATCTAAATAAATAATAAATAAATACATATTTTAAGTTCAGGTGTATTTATTTATCATCAAAGAAATTGAGACCCCTCCAACCTCTTACTATGGAAATGCATGGCTATTTCCAGTGAGTTTAGATACCACATGTGATTATAATCATCTCCTACCTCCATGTATGTGATATCTGACACTGAGTGCTCTTAATCAGCCATAACAATAAGCACAGTCCATAAAAAACACCCAAATTTATCTATAACACTAATTTTATGGGTAATATTAACAGTAATCATAACTGCAACCTTGATAGTTTGAGTTACATTTGTGGCTAAGGTTAGCGGTACGTTTCAGTTTCAGGTGTGAGTTAGGCCTAAAGATATAGCATAAGGAAGATTCAGTCTAAATTCAGTGTATAACTAATCACCTTGTGTCAAGCAGTTAGCATTAGGATTAGGGCTGGAGTTAGGGTCATTATGACACCTGAAGGAACTGTTTGTCTTGTGATGATATTCTGTGTAAAAATGCAGGTTAGTTTCAGTCATAGCTCCAAACAAGGAGTTAAACTCAGCCTTGAAAATTACAGTTAGGCATATGGCTAGGGCTAGGGATGAGGAAAAGTTATGCAGACATAGAGAACAGGCCTTATCTTAAAGAGCCACTGTGAGTGAAGATGCAAAATTATTTCAAACATACCCCTAATCAGCAGTCTAATCTTATCCCTCAAAGTTTCAGTTATGGTTAGGGTTAAGGATAGTGACGGACATATTTGAATTCTGATGTCTGGGTTAATCTTGGGGACACAATATGAGTGAAGATGCATGCATATTTCAGTCATGCCCCTAATAAGCCCTCAGTTTTGTAAAAAGGATTATGGTTTGACTAGAATTAGGATTAAACAAATGTTTAGTCATTTCAAATGGTATGTCTCACACACACCACAAACAAGCTAATAAAACTGTCAGGGTATCCAGTCTTAAAAATAACTGCATAGGGGACTCAGTAGTTTCTTACATAGTTTAAGTGAGTATCAGAATGGCATCACAGAAAGATTGTCAGGCTCCAGTTAGTATATACCTACCTGCTGTGCTTTCACCTTTGGATTGTAGAACAAAGAAAAGAGGAAGGCACTGAGTTTTTTTCATTTCTTTTTTTTTTTTTTTTTGTTTTTGTTCTTTTTCGCTTTCCAACTTTTTCCTTTTTCTCCATGGTTGTGTGACCTCAGAGGTGGTATATACATGAAATGGGAGAGTGAAGGGCTTTCACATTGTGGGGGTCCAATAGGCCTCGCTCCCTCCAAAAAAGAATTGTCTGTAGGTGTTGAGCAACATTTGGTGTGCCATTGTTTTGAGCTTGTTATGCACAAGGAGGTTTATTATTTATTTATTTTTTTATTTGCTGCAATGAATTGTGTCAACTGCAGTAGAAAAAAATGATGCAAATTTAGGACTTCATATCATTTCATTTTGGTCCCCACCTTACTCTAAGGGTTAACCATTTATTTTTATATTATATTAAATAATAAATTAAAAATGTAGTGTTTGCATATCCTGACATTACTGTTAGTATAACGTTCAGCTGATATACCACCACATCATGCGTGTGCATAGCCGGCCTTAGGCATAGGCCAACTAGGCGGCTGCCTAGGGCCGCTGTAGCAGGGGCAATTTTCCAGTATTTATTTGGTGTAGGTAGACCATGATGGGGGCACTGGGTGGTGTGGTGGGGGGTGCCGTAGAGACCTTTTGCCTAGGGCACCAGTTGACCTAAGGCCACTCCTCTGCGTGTGTGTGTGTGTGTGTGTGTGTGTGTGTGTGTGTGTGTGTGTGTGTGTGTGTGTGTGTGTGTGTGTGTGTGTGTGTGTGTGTGTGTGTGTGTGTGTGTGTGTGTGTGTGTGTGATCGATGTGTTAGTGGCTCAGCGGCTAGCATATTCATATTTGATTCCAAGGATTCACAAGGATGGTTCCTCTATTCCTACAGCAGGTATTTGGATTAATTTTCAAATACAGACAATAGGGGGTGCTGCACTCCTGTGTGAGCCATCCTTTAGCTGCTACATTAAACCATGGTCCCATCTGCTTATGTTAGTGGTAGCTTAAGTGGATGGAAAAGATCCCATGGCACATATCAAAGAGGGCAGAGGAATTTCCCCAGCAATTTAGCATTTCAAAGTATAATTCATTTTCTACAGATGAGCAAGCTGAAGTTAGTTTTGTAGAATACATGTATTTTTGAGACAGACTCATTCAGATGTTTGGAGATTGCTCTAGCACTGCTTTCATAAGTAATCATTCATCCACGTCATTTTATACATAAAAAAGCATTAGATTTATTTCTGAATCAGAAACATTCCCAATACCTATGCATACTAAGCAGGTTGCAGTGCATGATAACCTATATTTGAAACTGATTAATGGAAGTTGCTACTTTTGTTAACAATGCTTTGATTGATATCTGTTTAGTCAGCAAAATTTGGTCAACTAAAAAGATGGCCCACACCTATTGACAAAAGTAGCAGACAAGAAGATTCTCAGGACTGGGAAATTTGCTCTCTCTGAGAATTGTACAATCTTGTAGTTAGAATATATAATTAGCAGGTGGTGTGGGGGCACAGCCCCCCCCACACATGGATGCTGTAGCCATCAATGTTTTCTTTTACATTTGTTGTAAAGCTTTGAGGTGACAATGCTACCGCTGCACCACTGAGCTGTCCATCCTTGCATGAACAGTGTAGTTGTAGTAACTGTGTGGTCTGGCATATTGCCCAGACGTGCTCTTGTCCTTACAGGAGGACAATTAACAGTGTGTGCAAAGGTCTGCAACTTGTAGTGACAGCAGAATCCCTTCACAAGGTGACTATTTTTATTTTATTATTAGCTACATTGTCAGTTTTCTCAGTATAGCATGGCCTACTCACATTGCTCTAGTTCTTTATAGAGTTAGTGCAGTGTTTGTGTGTGTGTGTGTGTGTGTGTGTGTGTGTGTGTGTGTGTGTGTGTGTGTGTGTGTGTGTGTGTGTGTGTGTGTATGTGTGTGTGTTTGTGTGTTTATGTAGTGTAGCAGGAGGATTTTTTACAACTGTCAGCTCCTCCGCATCATTTGTTAGAAAAAGAGTCATTGTGTGACTATACCCACCACAGCAGCAGATGTTTAAAAATTCCCAAATGTGACTGCAGGAAACTATAACTTGAATAATAAACAAAGGAAAGCAAAGGCCAGTCCTTTAGTTCAATATAACAACGTGCAGATATCCTTAGTGGAGCATGAAAGCAGTCACTATAAAAGTGACGTACAACATATCCTAATCACTTCTTTTTTTGTGTTATGATAGTGAAAAACATAGTATGCCAAAAGAGTTTCATAAGAAAAGATAAATGAGGCATTCAGACCTAAAACAAATAATATAAAGCACACAAAAGTAGCTCTAAATGATGAAAATCTATAAAAATTATAACAAGCTTACAATTATCTGTATGAGGATAATAAGGAAAATATACAACACATTATACAATAACACCTTTGTCCAGCATGAGCCAAACAAACTCTCATAAATCCTATATATGGTAAAAAGCTAACCATATACAAAGATGATATCATGTGCAGAACCAGGGAGAAGGAGGAAGGGAGTGCTTCCTACCACAGTTTTACTGCTAATGCTGCTAATGGAGCATCTGTTGTCATGGTAACTATGCAAACGCAACACTGCTACGTGCATCATAAGGATCACAGTTACAAGAATACATTGTATGAATAAGCGCATTACAAGCAGCATAACATTGTCACCCAGAAATGGGGAGATTGCCTATATCTTATCCTGCTCGATATAATTTATACATTTTTGTTTTGTCAACAGTATGAGTGGGTTGGTAAAAGACTTTTTTCATCCACAATTTAAACCTGAAGACATTCAATAATAATACAAAATATTTAGTGACAGATACAGTGGCACAGTATTGTGAATACATTTTCAGTTATACATCTAAATAAAATATTTTAGATAATATTCCATCCATCCATGCTTACAAGTTGCAACTGACTCCTACAGTGACCCCATAAACAGCCACCATCATCCACAGTGTATACTATGCTGGGGAGGGGATGGAAGTAGCTTGTCAAGCCTTTCTTCATATCACACATACCTATGGTTTGGAAGGCATCAGTCTACCATTGCATATCTTTGGAATATGGCACAAAACTGGAACACCCAGAGAAAATCCATGTGAATACAGATAAGACATGCAGACTATGCATTTAAAGCCCAGGCAGGAACCTAAGAAGTGAACCTCTTGCTGTGAGGCAACAGTGCTACCTGCTGTGCTGTTGTGCTACCTGATAACATCAGGCAAAGAAAAGTAATTACAATGTGTACAAAATTCAAAGTTAATATAGAAAAGTTATGTTAGCAGAGACAGAAATTGGGAACAGCCAAACTTATTCTCAAAGTCTAGTATTATGAGCTTAGGCTTGAAGCATTGAATACAAATATGTATTATGCTAACCAGCACCTTTAAAACATGTACACTTGTACTCTTAGGTGAGAACTCAACGTTTTCCTGAACAGGGTAACTTTGCCTGTAGCCCTAATATCACTGGGAAGTGTGCTGTAAGTGACTAAAACAAGTCTAAGGAAAGATTTTCCTATTAACAGTTACAGAAAATTATGGTCTATTTAATTTGACAGACACTGAACTTCTAAGGCTTAGCTGGATTCCTGCACTGTAAGTCTGCTGGCCAGAACTGGGCAAAACTTTTTCTTAAGAAATTTAAATGGGAAAGCACCGAGTAAGAAGTTTTACTTTGTAGTAATTAGAAGATAGTTACAAATGGTGATGCAGTGATGTACAGAGGAAATGTTTTTGTTAACAAATCTAAGAATTATGTTTACAATACCCTGTATTGTAGCAGTGTTTCATCCAGAGAGAGACAGACAGATGTAATATGAGTAGGTAGTATTTAGTCTTAAGGATTAAGACATTTTTAGCAATAACATACCTAGCTTCAATACTAAGATGGGAAATGTTACAGGCTACTTTAAGTTCTTGTGAGACATATGAAGCAGTCAAATTGACATGGCCATGAAGGGACAGAGTGTTATCTAGGAATAGCAGAATCATAACTAGGGCAGGGTGAAGTGGGGGGGGGGGGGGTTGCCCCACATGCAAAATGTCAGTGAGTGCAATTGGTTGGAACTGATGGTGCAGGACCGCAATACCAGTATTGTTTCATGAAGCTGCAAGAACATTGCGGCTTCAAAAATTAATGCCAATACTGCATTTGCAATCATGGCTGAAGCTCTGAAGTGCTCACTTTAAGCTGGTTATTATACATGAAATCATTGCTAGAGCAGACAAACTAGTTAACTAGTCTTCTTGGTCTTCATCATTGAGAAGATGAAGGTTCTTAATAGCAGTCTAAGATATTTTTGATGTGCTACATAAGGATCTCTGATTGACAGTGTTGTTACTTTATTTAGTCTTTTCACTGTTCTGAATAGCATAGCAGCATATTTAGTATTGTAAATAGTCATTTTTTATTGAAAAGTGAATTCTAAATTAAAAAAACAAGTTATTTAACAAAGATGTAAATATCTGTTTGGAGGATTTAAGGGCAGCAGTGAAAACCATATCATCAGCATATAGAGTAATGTTTATATGGGGAAAGTTCCAGGGGAGTTATTGACAGAAAGAATAGTAGAGGGTTAATCACAGAGCCCTGAATCACTAGAGACAATGCAGCCGTTAACTGGGAAAGAATCGATCCCATTGATTATAAAGGCTCTATTGGAAAGCTGGAAAACATAGAAATCTTGCTCTAGCTCCATACTGAACATCCAATGTGAGTAGTATTTGGATAACATCTGAATGGATGTCCAAGGAGCAGTTTTATAAACACTTTGGACAGATACATTTTTTAAGAAGGGTGCAGGGGTGCATGCTAACCTATTTTCTGTAAGCTACAGCATACATAGTCAGTGTTTTAAGTTTATGTAATAAACCATCTTCCCTCCAAATGCTAGGTGCCTTGTGTCTCAAAGCTTCGTCTTCCTTCATAATTAGCCATGCAGATAGAAAAGGCCACGTGTTTCCTAATTAGTTCCATATCTACAATGGATCTAGGTCTTGTTCAGTTAACTGTTATTTTGATGGTCTATTTCTTTCTGTAAGGCTTCTTTCCTGATTATGCCTATTCTGGAACTATAACTTTACTTGTACAGACAGCATATATTGTTTAATTCCTACCTCTGCGTTTACCTTTCTTTTCCTAATGTTATATGGTTGCCACCATTTGAAATTCCTGATATGAGACTTTTTTTATAGAAATATGACATCTGGCAGGACAAACTAAACCTACAGTCACTGCACTGAATTCAGCTTCACTTTTTTTGCCAAAAATAAAATAATTCTTGTAGAACTTGAGTTGCTCATGATGCTTAATATTACACCAAGGTGTGCCAGATATAGAATAATTGTTTCATGTAACTATTTAACATTTTTTACTGGGAAAGTCCAACTTGGAATAAGCTAATTTTCAGCAGAGGACTAGTGAGAGACACTACAGATGCATGGCTTTGTAACTTGGGAGGAAACCCACACAGACACAGTGAGGACATGCAGACTCCACACAGAAGGCACCCTGGCCAAGAATCAAACCAGAGAACCTCTTGCTGTGAGCCGACAATGCAAACTGCTGCATCACTGCACAACTATTATAGGAAACTTATTCTGTCCTAAAATCTTAGGTTATTTGCATTTTTCTCACTTTTTGCAGGGCGCAGCTGCAAAATAGGGACTGTCCTATATAAAGTGTGACAGTTGGTGACCATATAGAAGAGTACCAGAACTCTCACATCAAGAGTAAAACAAAATAAAATAAAATAAAATAAAACAAGGTGCACACACTTGTCAGTTTTCTTTTTCAGAGGTATGTTAACCCATCTGTCCTGTCAGGCATTCCAAAATGTGGTGCTGTCCGACCTAACCTTGACCCTCCTTTTAATAATGTGATGTTATTATCTCCTAAATTTGTTCACTGGAACAGCAAACATGAAATCAAAATTGAGCACTTAAATGTTAGTTTTGTATTTATGTAAATCTGCTTCAGGCCTGGCTCCATGATATGCTGATATATTTTTTAGTGTCTTAGACATGGCTTCATCACCATCTTAATAACTTTGAAATACATACTCATGGCTATTACATGCATCATTCTGACAAGCAAGGCAAACATGCTGGTGGTGTCAGCAATATCTACCATATTGAACCTATTACTTTATTTTATTTTAAGCACATATATATATATATATATATATATATATATATATATATATATATATATACACATACATACATATATATATATATATATATATATATATATATATATATATATATATATATATATATATATATATATATATATATATAGATAGATAGATATAATAGGTGGGCTATTCCAGGGATCCCTTTTTAGCCATGACCCAGATACAAGAGCAACAATGCACAATATAAATTACTTGCACAGACTTACAAATCCAGTTTGCCTTAAAAAGACACAATCTGAGTTTATCAAGTAAAGCATAATACAAGGTAACAAGTAATACAGCATTTTTGATGTTATAAAAAGTTTTATTTTCTCTGAACTGGTGATACTAAGTTATTTTGTGTAAAGTAGTGGGGAGTTTATTCCAGATGGAAGAAGCAATTCTAGTGAAGCTCTTTTTACCACCTGCTTTAATACGATGGTGTCTTAGTAAAGACAGTACCTTATTTATGTCAGCATAAATATTACATGGAGAGTTTCAAGAACTATAGATAGGTCATTTGGTACACTGAGCAGTTCCCCAAATTGGTGCCCTCTCAATTCAAAGTTAATGACCCAAATGTCTTTTCCTTAAAGTGATAAAAATTCTTCTGCAGTGCTGGAAGATGTTTACTGCAGTTACTAATACACTCTGATGTTCATTAGTAATGGCAAACGCAGTATCAGCATTTATTTATGAAGCGTTTATGTCCTCTTAGCTTCATAAATCAATGGCAGTACTACACTCACGGGCCAGATGCATCTGACATTTTTGCCCTCAGCTTGCACCTGGGGCAGCCTCCCCTCCTTGTTTAGCCCCAGTTACAGCTCTGAAAGTTTCTGATGTATAGTTTATTTATGAGTACAGGACAACAGTGAGAACAGAGACGTTTACTTGTTAAAACATATAACTGGAGGCAGACTCAAGCATGGACAGGAAGCCATTTCACTGTTTGTAGAATTAAGCAGTGATATTTGAGTTCTAGGGGCTAGGGAGATAACTCTACATATTTTGTCAATACTTGGTTGAAGAAATTATGCATTTTAACTAGCGTTTAAAGTAGTTATGGGAAATGCATACTAGAAGTAAGAAAGGAGCACATTTATACCCACAGTTCTCTGACTTTGGGGTGTGAGGTTATTAAAGACAGAGTAGCAGGCTTTGAGTTGTTTACAAACCTTGTCCACAGTACATTCTGTATGAAGATTAAAGGAAAGTCAGGGCTCCATCAGTAGATCTGGATACTTGAATTATTGAACTTGCTGCCATCATATTTTAGTCCAGGTCAAAGACACAAAAGGGGATCGACTTAACTTTTGTGCATTCCAAACAGGATTATGGCTGTTTTATTTATATTTAAAGTCACTTTGTTAGCTGTGATCCAATGATAAAGCTGTTTAAAGAGGGCTTGTAATTGATCCTTTACATTACAAGGAAAAATGCAGTGAAGAATTATGTCATCTGCATACATGTAATACCTGACAGAGAAATGAAGTGAGTTAAGTCAAAGACAGAACAGTACAAGACTCAGAACAAAGCCTTAAAGCACTACACAAGTGGAGGGTCCAGAGTCTGATGACCAGTTAGTGTCAAGAATGTTAAATGTTCTCTGCAAAGGTAGTTCAGGAACCAGTTAACATTATTGGGGCTGAAGACGATGCCCTTCAATGTTTGAAGAGGAAGTTGTTAACTTTAATGAAGGCCCTTTTGAAAGCAATAAATAGACTACCAGATAGGTGCCTGTTGCCCATGAAATATATTTTATCAGTGACATTATATACAACAGTAATTGTGTTATGTTCAGGTCTGGACCAAATTTGCAAGCCTGAAAGAAGGATATACTTCAAAAGAATATAAGATGGAAATTGGTTTTTAGTCTTGCACTAATGTGAGGGATGATGGATTACATTAGAACTACCCTGTAGTGAGAAGGTTAGTGTTAGATTAAATTTGAGTTATAGGTTTAGTGAAGTGATTTTTAGCCATACAAAGAAAAAAGGGAGGGAGTGAACTGGAATTCATGTTCTGTTGTATTCTAGGAGCTTTCTGACTGGTTTACATCTGACACCTTTACAAAAAAAGGGAGGAGTTAGCAAGTCAGTTTAGGAGAATTTTTTGTACTGATGTTTATGAAAGGAGTTTGGTTTGGAAGGCGGGGCAGAGGGGTAATACTGGTATTAGCAATTGTTAGGGCTGAGGTAGAGCTACAGGAAGGTGACATAATTAAGTAATAACCGATGACGTCGGTGTGGTATATAAAGATTTACCCACGTTTGGTGTAATTTAATCACAAGCTGTCCTTCTGCGGCTGGTACATATCCTGTTTCCTTTTTTTGATGTACTGCACATGCGTATGGGACTTGCGTTCCCACACATACCCAGTAAATCAGTGCTTTGGAAAGGAAGCAATAGAGAAAAGAAGGTCTCCGTTGCTCTGTTTTTCTTTTCTTTTAAAAAAAACAAAAAAAAACAAAAGCATTTCAAACAGTTTAGGGGTAGGAGAGAGACAGAATGGAGGAAATACAAGGAAAATCAGGTACATGTCTTTAGTTTTGAATAATGTACCTGGTTTTCCTAGTATTTTCTCCGTCCTGTCTCTCTGCTATGTCCAGAGTCTGGATTTCAGTTTTTATTTATACAACTTTTGTAAAACAAAAAAGTTAAAAGTTAGTGTATACCAATGGATAAAAGTCTGGGAAACTGGACCTTTTTCCATTGGTATATGCTCGGATTTACAACAGGCACGCTAATTAGGCTAACCGATCACCATGCTCGTTTTGGAATATTAATGGCCAGTTATTGCATAATAAAAAAATTAACTTCCCTTAGTAGGGACCTACTGCAGTACAGTGTGTTTCAGAAGACTGAGTTCATGCAGAAGATGTACTTTATAGTCTTCCCAAATAGTTTGAGTTGAGAAGACATCCGCATTTGTTTTGAACGTTATAATTTTCCCAATTAGTTTGGGTTGAGAGGACATCTATGTTAGTTTCATATATAAATTAGAACATTTTACTTCCTTAATACCAGGCTTACATTAATCTCTAAATTTTATAAAGGCTGCATAGTCAGAGACCTGACTGATCTGAGATTTTCTCTTTTCTTCCCTGCTTTCTCCTGGCTTTCATTAGCTATTTAAATTCAGGCAAGATGCACCTTTCAGCCTCTTAGTAGTAGCAGAGAGCAATCAATCAATAATGGAGTAGATGAGTTAAAAATATTAAGGGCTGACAAAGGTTCATGTGATTGATGTAAAAGAGTTGAGCTGATATTATCGAGTTTAGCAAATAGCTGGCTTTTTTGTACTCAGGGTAGGTCAAAGTAGAAAGTATATTGTATTTTTTTACACCCTTTGCCCATACCGCCTGCAGATCATCAGCTCCACCTCAAGCACTTGACCCACTTATTCCCTCATTACTAAGGGCGAGAGCTGGCTGTAAGTGGCCATCATATATGCAGCCATCAGTGGTGGTTCCATTTTTTTTAATTAAGACCTCTGTCCCCTCTAGATTTATTTATTTATTTTATTTATTGCACATTTGATTATTGGGCAATGTCTGACTGAGCCAGAGGCCTGTTTTCATCAGAGACCTGGGGAGAAAAGCTCCACAAACTTTATGATAGTAAGACAGTGAAAAATAACAGTAAATATAGTAAAAAGTTACATGTTACAAAATTGAAATACAGAAACAAAGGAGTTTGTAGCAATATACAGTACAATGTGTTACATGGTTAATAGTGGTACAGAAGATGCATATTTACGTGTTCACATGGCACAACATGTTTATGTTTATGTTTTTTTTTTTTTTTAGTATTCATTGATGGGTAGAGGATAATTGATATAAGAAAGGTTGGACAAGCAGGGGGTGAGAGGACTATGTGTGTGGGGGGTACTCATGGATGCTCAGTTTATGTGAGGGAAGGTGTTATACAACAGGCTGACCACACTGATGCTCACTACTGTGAGGTGCATTGTCAGCAAGAAGCCCCCCCACCCCATTCTCAAGCAAAACTGATGCTTCTTGCAGTCCGCACTGAAGAAATCACAACCACCCACTGTGCTCACTAGGTGTTTTCAACCCACTCCTCCATCTGTGAGAAGTGAATGGGCCATACATTTTTTGTTCCTATCCTTCCCTGCCTGGTCCCAGTCAGAGTTCCATCCCTTTGCACCTCAAAATCAGGCATTCTAGGCCATCTTTGATGTTTTAAATGAGATATATTTCTTATACACAAATTGACATCAGTGTTATCTTGTATGGTTCTACTTGATTTGGGAGGCGAGGATTACTAATTTTTGTAAAGGATGGCAAAAACACTTCATTTTGTCTACTTAAAGGTGTGTGGGGCCAGGTATCTTATGGCTTCTGTGATCACTTGCCTAGTATTGTGCCTGCATCCCTATGGTCATATTTTAAGAGGGTCACTGATACTGACAAGAAGAATAGCAACAGACTTTATTTTATGAGTAACATTTGCTATTAATGAGTTTAAGAAGTGAATGTTTAGAAGATGAGAGATCAGCCTAGTAGGTTCTGAAACTAGTTGTGTAAAACCACTGTCTTTAACCTCTTAGCTTTCTGTGTCTAAGAAGTTTACAGTGATGTCACCTTTTATAATAACACTTCCTTTGGCATAAGACAGCATTTTAAACTGAGTGTGGTTGTGTGTGAGTGTGTGTGCATGAGTGTGTGTGTGTGTGTGTGTGTGTGTGTGTGTGTGTGTGTGTGTGTGTGTGTGTGTGTACGCATGCGTGCGTGTGTGCGTGCATGCGTGAGTGTATGTTCTCACCATCACACTAATTGACCAGCCCGTACTAGTCAAATAGTATGAACAGTAATGGATTTTAATGACTCTCAGAGAAATAGTTGTTTTATTTATGTTCATAGTGTAAAATCCAGGGGATGTATTTGGTGCATTTATATTCATAGCTGCTGGTGACAAGATAACTGGGCACTGTTGTTATACTACATCTTTGTTAATTGCTAAGATGATTTATGTGTTATCTATCTATGTTTTAGATGTTCATGTCAAGGTTCGGTACAGTAACCTATAGACTTCTAATGGTACATCAGGTTGTTTTACAAACAAATGGAATGTAGTAATAAATCAAAGATGATATATAAGGTGCTGATTATTTTTCTGAGTCTCAGGAGGAACTAGTGCAGTCTGAAAACTTGTTCTTTATGTAACATTTTAGTGTGGTTTTAAGTGATACTAGAATATAGAGTATGTTTGTGTTTTGTCTGTAGTTAATGTATTTTCTATTTTGATTAATGTTCATACTACAATCTATGGTATGTATGTTTACATATATATATATATATATATATATATATATATATATATATATATATATATATATATATATTATACAATGCTACGGCTACTCAACATACATGAAGTATGTTTTCAAACTGACATCCACTGCGACTCTCAGCATCAACGTGCCTTTGTAAGTGTGTTAGCATCTCCCTATCTTTCTAGTCTAAGACTGGTCTTATTTGCAAAGCCATGGAAGAATTATCATAGAAATTACCAACAAGGACATAGGAGATCTCTATTTACTGGCTCCATCCCAATTTGGCTTTATCAAAGGAAGGTCATGCTTACTGATTCTGGTGGACTTCTTTGAAAAGGTCACTAAGCAATGTATGGGGGAAAACTGTGCAAACTGCCTATCAAGATCTGGCTAAAGAATTTGATACAATACCCCACTCATACATTGTCAACAAACTTATGGATCTAGGTAAAAATCCCTTTATAATAAGCTGGATAGGTAGATGGCTCATTAATAAGACCCAAAAAGTTAGAATCAGTGAAGCCACCTCCACAAAGAGGCTGGTCACCAGTGGAATCCCCCAGGGCTCTGTGCTAGGCCCACTTCTCAGTAGCTTCTACTTTGCTAACCAAGTTTGCAGATAATTGCAAACTGGGAGTAGACATTGCATCCCCCAAATGAAAACACCCTTCAGGAAGATATTACACAAACGCTTGGCACCAAAGATATGGCTTAAAACTCAATACCAGGAAAGGCATTATAGTACATTTTGGGAAGTCACCCAGGCCAGCTAACTACATCATCAGAAAAAGACCCCTAAAAGTTGATTCACTAGACAGGGATCTGGGAACTCATGAAGATAGTAACCTAGCCTTCAACCAACATGTGTCCAGGGTAGTAAGAAAATCCTTCTATGTCACTCAACTTATAAGTAAGGAAATGGCATTTAGGTCCAGAGAGGTCATTATACTACTGTCCTTGGCTCTCATCAGATCTATCATGGAGTATGATGCCCCCTTCAGTGTGTACTTGACCAGACATATGCAGCAACTGAAACATCCACAAAGATTCCTATAAACAGAATACAGGGAGTAAACACAATGTCCTGCTCTGATCCCCTCAAAACCCTGTCTCTTTACTTGGTATCATACAGACTTCTAAGAGATGCTCTTTGCTTGGCATACAAGGCATTCCTGGACCCTGTTTTGATGAACCTTTTGCACATCTGTAAAATAAACAGCAGGATCTTAATATATTTATCCAACTCTATTAAATCAAACAATTCTTCCCTTAGATCATGGCATATTCTTTGTTTTCTGTTTCCTGTGGACATTCTACTGAAAGTTCCAGAACATCTTCCTGTGCTTATTCTTTTCAGCTTCATCCTGTGCCATCCAGTGCTCTTTCATATGGGAACTCACTGGCCTATCACTCCACAACACGGACTGCTTCAAAGTTGCTAGTTTCCTGTTCCTTCCCTTGCTGTGCAGCTCCGACTGAACTTTTGTACTTATTTCCTACTGAAGGCTCCAAAACATCTTCACATGACAATTGATCAAATGCTTTCCACTCCACTGGTTTCTCCTTAATTTGGCGACTCGTTGTTCTATCATGCTGTGATGTTATCAGGTTTAGATTTTCTACACTAAATCCTTCACTTGGCAGGTAATCCATAACTGCAGTTTCTATTTCTTTTTTTCCAGTACTAAATCCTGTTTTTTACTTTCACCCTTTGTTTTCTTATTTTTTTATTTGTATTGTAAAATTTTCCATATCCAGGTGCCTTTTTTATATCGATTAGTTTTGCTTTCTCCTTTGCATAAATATTGCACCATATTAAATCTCTTTTTCTTTCTCATGTCCATATTTTTTTCTTCAGATGTCTCCCACTCCTCCTGTTTCTCCTTACTTGGGGGGCTTATTGTTCCATCATGCTGTGACATAATCTGTGTTACACATTCTACACTAAATCTTTCATTTCACATGTATTCCAAATCTCTAGATTTGGTTCTTTATATTTTCATACTTCATCATTTGCTTTTTTTGCCAAATGGCCAAGGTTTCTTGGTCTATATATGCTTTTCATGAATCTGTTGAATTAATTAACACAAATTTGCATTTGAAGCTTTTGACAGTTTTTCTTGTGCGAGTATTTTTCTTTCCTCTAATTTTTCTCTTAATCTTTTTGTATATCTTCTATCCAGAAATACTGGGCTTCTTTCATAATAGAAACAATAGACTCAATAGTCCAGTCTATCATGTTTATGGCTCTTTATTGATCTGACAGATTTTGTGTTTTTTGTGGACTACTACTTCCTTCTACAACAGAGGGGCCATCATGCCCCTGAACCTGGCCTAACCCCAGTGGTACCGGTGCATCTACCAGGATTGGGCACTTTTTCATTCTGGGGCTTGTGCACCCAGTTGTTTTTTTTATTTTTAACCTACTTCTGTCCATGATATATGGTATATAAAATACAGTCTATATATCAGTGTCACCTTGGTGAGATGTTGCAAAAACAGGGTCTACCTTGTAAATATACTCATCAAGACTTGAGGATGAATGTACTTCCAGTAATGCTACTTTCTTTGCTTGCTGATTTTATCATCTTTCCATTCAGACAATAGTATAATGCCCCCTTCGGTATGTACCTGACAAACCACATGCAGCAACTGGAACATCCACAAAGATTCCTTACAAAAATAAATGCAGGAAGTAAGCACAATGTCCTACTCTGATAACCTCAGAGTCCTGTCCCTTTACTTGGTATCACACAGGCTTCTTAGAGGTGCTCCTTGACTAGCATACAAGGCATCCCTGGACCCTGCTTTGATGAACCTTTTGCACATCAACAAAATAAACAGCATCAGAACTAGTAGATTAACGGGCCTAAATTTTGCTTACAGCATAAATAGGGCATGTTAGAGAGACAGATATGTTTTTCAGGGAATTCTTCTTCTCTGGAAAAGGCTCCCCATCCATGTGAAGCAAAAGTTCCTCCCTCTCCCTATTTAAGCACAAATTGGATCAATGAACGGGTAATCTAAAATTCACCCCTGGCCTGGTGCCTATGTGTCTGATGGACAGAGGCAGACAGTAAATCACTCCCTATATGAATAAAATTTGTGGGTCACACTTGAGTTGCAAGGCAAGGCTTATAGGGGTCGTAGTGGCTGTTAGCCTTGTATATATCTGTGGACCTATGAATCTATGAACCCTGCTTTGTTACAGTAACCCCACTCAATTACTGTGCAGGTGTGTTGTTCCATGATCTTGAATGGAACTGTCAGGGACCAATGGGTTAAAAATGTACTGACTCATGTTATTTTGATATTTTGAGTGTCTTTTTCAATGTTTTCACTTTTGAGCAACTGCGAAAGTGTTAAGGTTACCTTCTCTTTGCTAACTAACTGCCTTACCTTGTTTAGAGTGCTCACAGTAATACTATATTGTTGCTTTTTTATGTCTGTGTCACCATTTCACTTCTGAGCTCCTCTAAAGATGCAGTATTCATTTCTGCTTGCCTAACTGACTTGCACTCTACTTCCTATAACTGTTTCATGTAACACAATCTACTAACAAATGAAAAATCCACTAAACAGTAAGGGCTGCCAACTCCAGAAAGGAAGACCAGAAGTCGGCCATGAAAATTGTGAATGTAATTTCCTGGTATTGTATAATATACTGTAAAACCAACAAGTAGTAATTCCTAGTCACCAAGGATGATATAAAAATTCTTTATTCCAACAATAAAGGTAAGCGCTTTCGTCTACCCATATAGACTTCATCAGACAAATAAGAAATGGCACCACTCGTATATTTATAAGACACTTAATTATCTCAATCAAACAATTAATGAATTAAATTGAAAAATTATTAAAAAGTCATCTGTACCAGATTAATTAATTTGAACTTTCACAGTAAAAAATGTAGTGAACAATATTAATCCTCTTAAAGAACTTCTATATATATTTTAACAATTTTTTGTGTACATAGACAATAAAATTCTAGACTTTACAAAATTGCTTATAGCAAACAACTAATTACATGTATATTTATTTATTTATATTATTTTAAATAGATATAACCAAAACTAAAAATAACAATGGAAATAATGCATTTTGTTACAATATTAAAATTGAAATTGAAATTAATTTATACTTTCCCTGCTCTGTCAACCAAAATGGCTTTGATGCTAATATATTCATTCAAGCCAGGGAAAATATTAGCCTTCAGCCTCAACTGCCAACTCACTTCCCTATATAATAAAAGATTCTTCAAATCACCTCCCTTATGGTCATTTTCACCAGGTCAATAATACCAAATTGGAAACCTCTAAAAGAACTACAAACAGTAGAATGTTTATAAAGGGCACTAGTATCTTTTTAAACTCTAATATCGTTCATGTGTTCATAAATCCTATCCTTTAGTGCCCCTTCAGTTTTCCCCACATAAAAAGACAAACATTGTGTGCAAATAGCTAAATATACTAACATCTTTGTGTGACAATTACCCTTACAGAAATGAACTATACTACCCAACCCATTATTTAATTTTATAGTTTCATTTTTATAAATATGGGTACATTGTCCACATCTACCACAAGAATTAGTAGCCCTTTTAATATTTCCATAGTTACTGTCCCTTTCAAAAATTCTTTTGAAGTTGATACCTATTTTATAAGTAAAATGGGGTCTGTTACCTACTGTTTCATGTACCTCCTTATTGGTCTTAAGTATTGACCAATTGGTTTCCAAAATTTTGGTTAATTCTTCGGTAAAAACATTAAATTCAGTTGTACAAGTCCCAGTAATTTATTTTTTCCTTGTCAGATTCCTCTGTTATCATGGTTTCCATTCAGACAATAGTATAATGCCCACCCATTATGTACTTCTTCTAACAAACCACATGCAGCAACTGGATACATCCACAAAGATTCCTTAGAAAAAGAATGCAGGAAGTCAAAGTCACAATGTCCTACTCTGATAACCTCAGAGTCCTGTCCCTTTACTTGGTATCACACAGGCTTAACCATTACACTAGGTGCTCCTTGATCCTAGCATACAAGGCATCCCTGGACCCTGCTTTGATGAACCTTTTGCACATCAACAAAATAAACAGCATCAGAACTAGTAGATTAACGGGCCTAAATGTGTTGTTTGCTTACAGCATAAATAGGGCATGTTAGAGAGGCAGATATGTTTTTCAGGAGAATTATTCTTCTCTGGTTAAATAAAAGGCTCCCCATCCATGTGAAGCAAAGTTCCTCCCTCTCCCTATTTAACCATAATTGTTCCCCATCAATGTACTGGGGGTCTAATCTGAAATTCACCCCTGGTCTGGTGCCTATGTGTCTGATGGACAGAGGCATTGACAGTAAATCACTCCCTATATGAATAAAATTTGTGGGTCATAGGTGAAGCAGTGGGTTGCAAGGTATCATAATGCTTATAGGAGTCTGTGTGTGGCTGTTATCCTTGTATATATGAAACCCTGTGGACATATGATCCTTTCTATGAACCCTGCTTTGTTACAGTAACCCCACTCAATTACTGTGCAGGTGTGTTGTTCCATGATCTTGAATGGAACTGTCAGGGACCAATGGGTTAAAAATGTACTGACTCATGTTATTTTGATATTTTGAGTGTCTTTTTCAATGTTTTCACTTTTGAGCAACTGCAACTGGATTTCCCCTCGACGATGTGGACTTCTTGTTGCGTTTTAATGAAACTGCCCGGGCTAAGTGTTTTATCTTGAACCAAAATTGTAGAGTCGCTGGAAGTCCCTTCCATGACTGAGGTGCCAATAGTAAGGATATCTAACAAAGGTTAATTAACCACCCTGAAGCAACCAAGGAATCAAGTATGAGCACAAACCACAGCAAATAATCTAATTAGACTGTAAAACCAAAAAGTAGTAATTCCTAGTCAACAAGAAGTGGTAAAGGTATGAGAGAAATTGGCTACGTTAAGAGGGGACCTCACAAGGCTTATTGACCTGCTTAGTCAATCTGAGCTAGCAGAGGGAGTCCTCGCACTACAAAAACAACAAGACTGGCCTTCGTCGACTTTTTCAACATCATCTCCACGCACACAGAACCAGAGTTATGGTGGAGCAAAGGTAAAAGCCGTAGAAACTGTACGGGACAATGGCTACCTAGAAACTGTTCTTTCCCCACATCGTCAAGGAGAAATCCAGCGATCTGGTGCAAGGCAAAAGGAACGTTTGTTGCAGCAGCCTAACCAAAAAGAAAAAGGTACTGTTTCACTAGCTCACGCTAGTTCTAAAGGGGCTAACACTACTTCTCAAGTTTTGGGCAATTTGCCTAATATACCTTCAGGCAATGTTGACATTCTCAGTTTTCAGGATGTTTTAGACAGTAAATTTGATTTTAATTTCTCATCTTCAGCACATTATCAAGAAAGTAGTGCTAATGAGCACAATAAAAACGGAACTGCTTCTCCTACTTTAAGGGACATGATTTTTTCTTTTGAAAAAAAGTTATACAAATACAAATGTTTGCAATTAGATAACCGTTACTTGCATTGTTGTGTTAATCATAAAATAGTCCCATTTGGACTTAGAATGTTTAAGTACCCTTTTGGCATTACTTATACTGATGTAGTCTTGAAAGATTTTCATGATTTTTTTAACGAATGTGGGTTAGGGTTGATAAAAAAGTTGATTAAACATAATGAGGTAATGTTGAACAGTTTACTAACAGACTTAAACAAGTTAAATTTAGATATTTTTAGAGATTTGTTATTTGATGAATACAAGTATCTTTACAACAGGGTCTTGGATAGAACTGTTACTAGGATTAATAAAGTGTTTATTAGGAAACAAAGTAAGTTTTCTAGGGACAGGGAACAATATAGAAAGGATAAAATGTACCCAGGGCCTTTTCATAACAACTTTAAGGATAAGAATAAAACACAGACTCGGTACAAACATTATGATACCTTTGAACCCACTGCTTCACCTATGATAAACCCCCAAGTTAGAAATGTACATAGTTTGGGGAATGGTAATGTCAATGGAGGTATGGATGAACTTGATTCCTTTTCAGAAAACAATGACATTTTTTTAGGCCCCAGAAGATCAGAACGCTAGCAAGCAAGGCCAGCCTTCCAACCGATCTAGACCCCCCCCAGTACATTTGGATGGGAACAATTATGGTTGGAAGGACGTGAGAAGGAAGGGCAGATAAACCTTATTACATCTGATGTTAACAACATTATTTTTGAATATAAGGGTTTTAAGATTTTTAACTACACACCAATTGTTTTGGGTATTGAACATTTCAATTTACTTTCCAAAGGCTTCAAATTTGTTAAATCTCAGTTAGGGGATTTAGCACATATATTGATAGAACTTAAGACATACCTTAGGAAATTAAATCTCAAACTACTGCATAAAAAATCAGGTAGTGAAGGTTCCACATTTAATAGAGAGCTAGCTAGGAGTAGTACATATAACCCCCCACTTCATCCAGCTATATTGACCTTCGAAAATATTGTTACAAATGAGATTTATGAAGCCTACCATAAAAATAGAAAGGATGGATTTTATCATAATGTAAGTAGAGATGAAGAAAAATTATTACTAGATTTCAAAAAACAGAACGATATTAGAATTATGAAGCCCGATAAGGGAGGGGGAGTTGTTTTATTTAACCGAGAAGAATACAACAATCTCCTCACCAACATATTGTTAGATACCAACACATATGCTTCGGTATCTTACAATGAGATACAAATAGCCTATTGTAGGATTGACTCCCTCTTGTATGAATATTTGTTAGAAAATAGAGTAGACAAGACCATTTATAATTTTTTAAACCAACCTAACCCTGCTATTTCACAGTTTTTCGGTGTACCTAAAGTCCATAAATCTATTGTTGAACCACCTTTCAGACCTATTGTTTCTGCAAAACATTCAAAAACACATCCCTTGGCAGTCTACATTGACAGAACTATTAAGAGTATTGTCACTAAGACAAATCACATACTTAAAGATTCTTGGGATTTTTTAGGTAAAATTAACAATGACATGTGGTCTGAAAATTGCATCTTTTTAACCATAGATGTAAAGGATTTGTTTACCTGTATCCCAAGATTGGTAGGTTTTGAATTTTTTGAAGATAGTATACTTAAACATCTGGAAGCATCTCTAGATCAGAAACAACTGATTTTGGAACTGATGGAAGTTGTTTTAGACAACAATTATATAGGCTTCCAGGGCGAATATTTTCAACAGGTGAGTGGAGTGGCTATGGGGGCAGCTTGTGCCCCCATTTATGCCAATCTTGTGATGTTAGAATGGGAAGAGAGACATATATTCAATAGTACACATTTCAAATTTATGAAGTGTTATTATAGGTTTTTGGATGACATTTTTGTTCTATGGGAAGGTACACAGGAACATTTGGAGGAATTTATGGTTTATATCAACAAAACAACTAATTTTTTGTCATTTACACATACTGTTGGGGAAAATAGTATTAATTTTCTTGACCTAACAGTCAGTAAAGTAGGGTTAGGCTTTAAGTCTAGGATCTTTCGTAAGGAGACATGGTGTAATGGTTATTTACACTTTGATAGTCATCACCCCTTTCATCAAAAAAGGAGCCTTATTAAAGGGCAGGCTGTAAGGGTAGCACGAATGACTTCTGACTTTGAAGATCTTTACGAAGAGTTTGTTTTCTTAGGTGAAAAATTTATTGAGAGGGGGTATCCGAAAGTTTTGGTTGGTGGTATTTTAGAAGAAGTGTATAATGGGTGGGGGACAAATTTCAAGTCATTATTGGGTAAACCATTTAAGAAAACAGAGGAATCTGACAAGGAAAAAATAAATTATCAAGGGACTTGTACAACTGAATTTAATGTTTTTACCGAAGAATTCACCAAAATTTTGGAAACCAATTGGTCAATACTTAAGACCAATAAGGAGGTACAGGAAACAGTAGGTAACAGACCCCATTTTACTTATAAAATAGGTATCAACTTAAAAAGAATTTTTGAAAGGGACAGTAACTATGGAAATATTAAAAGGGCTACTAATTCTTGTGGTAGATGTGGACAATGTACCCATATTTATAAAAATGAAACTATAAAATTAAATAATGGGTTGGGTAGTATAGTTCATTTCTGTAAGGGTAATTGTCACACAATGATGTTAGTATATTTAGCTATTTGCACACAATGTTTGTCTTTTTATGTGGGGAAAACTGAAAGGGCACTAAAGGATAGGATTTATGAACACATGAATGATATTAGAGTTAAAAAAGATACTAGTGCCCTTTATAAACATTCTACTGTTTGTAGTTCTTTTAGAGGTTTCCAATTTGGTTTTATTGACCTGGTGAAAAATGACCATAAGGGAGGTGATTTGAAGAATCTTTTATTATATAGGGAAGTGAGTTGGCAGTTTAGGCTGAAGGCTAATATTTTCCCTGGCTTGAATGAATATATTAGCATCAAAGCCATTTTGGTTGACAGAGCAGGGAAAGTATAAATTAATTTCAATTTCAATTTTAATATTTTAACAAAATGCATTATTTCCATTGTTATTTTTAGTTTTGGTTATATCTATTTAAAATAATATAAATAAATAAATATATATGTAATTAGTTGTTTGCTATAAGCAATTTTGTAAAGTCTAGAATTTTATTGTCTATGTACACAAAAAATTGTTAAAATATATATAGAAGTTCTTTAAGAGGATTAATATTGTTCACTACATTTTTTACTGTGAAAGTTCAAATTAATTAATCTGGTACAGATGACTTTTTAATAATTTTTCAATTTAATTAATTAATTGTTTGATTGAGATAATTAAGTGTCTTATAAATATACGAGTGGTGCCTTTTCTTATTTGTCTGATGAAGTCTATATGGGTAGATGAAAGTGCTTTCCTTTATTGTTGGAATAAAGAATTTTTATATCATCCTTGGCGACTAGGAATTACTACTTTTTGGTTTTACAGTCTAATTAGATTATTTGCTGTGGATTGTATAATATACTGTTTTCCCAAAACAAAATGTGATGTTGACCATAATTTGGACATTATAATAGTTTTGGACATCGTTAACAAGCTTAATTTTTGTGACCAGATTAACATGCAAGTGTTTGTTCCTGCTGTTTTTTTTTAATGATAACCTGTTGTACTATTAAAGTGCATATGGTTTAACATCCTATCATAACAGAAAAGTGCTACAAACTTGGCTCAAAAACATTTGGTAGATATTATCTTTTACTAAGAATGCAAATTGCAAAACTGCATGTTAAAGAGTCTTAAAATTCATATGTAAAGGCCATTTACCATGGAGTCTTACAACTAAAGTTAAATGTGGAGTTTTAATAGGTGTCTCACTTGGATGATCATTGGTGGAAAAGACAGTGGTTGAGGAAGGAAGATGCATTGGGGGCTTTTTCACACAAGGAATGGTAAAGTGGTTTTAAGCTGAATTTATGGCCCCAGTACATACCACCATCTTTTTTTTTTTTTTTTTTTTAGTCACTTTTTTGAGGTAAAGTATACTTTGGAAGAAAATAAAGCAAAGTGGTTAACTGCAGTGGGTTTATGCAACATTAGACTCAGTTCTGAATAGGACTCGTCCAGCATCTATAGAAACTTAAAGACCCAATGTGTGATCAAGGAGGTTGTGACTCCATGGGTGTGGTAGAAATTTTGAGATTGTTTCATCCAGGCGATACAGAACATGCTTCTATATTCTCATATGGAAGGACAGATAGTAGACTGGAATAGTTTTCAGTGTCTGCTGACAAGGTATATGTATAAGAGCAGTCAATACTTCCCCAGTTCCTCTTACAGACCAAGGAGCAGTGATCTGGTCTTTTGATGAAGATGACTCCTCATCTAAGAGAAAATTATGGATCCATTGAGTTTGAAGGATTAACATTTATTAGTACAGCTCAGGAAAAGTATACAGAGATATTTAAAATCTGATCTGTGAGGGGAATATGATCTTCTTGCATTATGGGAGTCGGTTAAATTAGAGCTAAAGGTAATCTGTTAATTGGAAAAATTCCAAATATGGAGTAAATAATATGAAAAACTTAAATCCTTAGAAGAAACAGTTAACTCAACTTGGTAAGAATGACATAAATGTAGCTTCAAGGACGAAGCCATAATTCAGTACTATAAAGATAAGTAAAATGCATTAAATGTACTTAAGAAGAATAGGTCACAGTTATATTTGGAACATTTAGCTTTCTACAGCTGGACAGAAGGGAGTAAATAAGTCAAAGTTCTAGCTCACAGAGCCAAACAGCATAGAAAAAAACAACAGCAATTGCCAGATTAATGTCAAAGCTAACACACAATATTGTAATATCTGAAAAGGATATAAACAGAGAGTTCCAAAAATATTATGAAAACGTATATAGCGAAGAAGGTAAGGTTGCTATCATGCATGATATTATAGATGACTTCTTGAACAATATTGATGTTAACCAAGCATCCTCAGCAGGACAAGCAACACTTACCATCCCTATGCAACTGGGTGTGATTCAGAAAACAATAACAATGCTGCTTAAGGGTAAGGCTCCAGGCCTGGATAGATTGAAGGGAATGATGTATATGGAACTGAGTGAGCAGTTAGTATTAGGTCTGGCTAGAGTATACTAGGAATTTCAACATGATGACTTAATTAATACTTCTTCTCTGACTAGAGTATACTAGGAATTTCAGAGTGAGGACTTAATTAATACTTCTCTGACTAGAGTATACTAGGAATTTCAGAGTGAGGATTTAATTAATACTTCTTCTCTGACTAGAGTATACTAGGAATTTCAGAGTGAGGACTTAATTAATACTTCTTCTCTGACTAGAGCATACTAGGAATTTCAGAGTGAGGACTTAATTAATACTTCTTCTCTGATTAGAGTATACTAGGAATTTCAGAGTGAGGATTTAATTAATACTTCTTCTCTGACTAGAGTATACTAGGAATTTCAGAGTGAGGATTTAATTAATACTTCTTCTCTGACTAGAGTATACTTGGAATTTCAGAGTGAAGATATCATTAATACTTCTTCTCAGCCTACGTTATTACAATTCTGCCAAAACCAGGGGCACATGCTGATGATGATGCTGCTAGTTACAGACATATCTCCTCCCTTAATGTTGATATGAAAATTTATGCCATATTACTATTGGATAGGATCCCATCGTGGCTGCCACAGCTGATATCTCAAATTTAAGGTGGACTTAACATAGGGCATAGTAGTGCAGACCATTTATGTATGATAAAAATGTTGATGCAAGATCTGAGAAATATGCCAGAGCCAGCTGTGGCAGTAATATTTGATTTTGTGAAGGCCTTGAATTCTGTAAGTTGACTTATAAGATGGAATGTCTTTGATTCTATAAAATTGGCTTATTTATGCAAGGTATTAGAAATAATGGACATTCCTTTGGACTACCTAAAAATGGTCTGAGACTTATTCAAAGACCTCGGTGATGATACTCATCAACAGTCAGCTGTCACCACCTTTCCTGCTAAAAAGGGGAACCAGGCAAGGTTGCCTCTCCTTCCCTGTATTATTTTTGTCACCAATCCCCTAAGTAGGTATTTAGCACAATAAAGGCTGATGTTCAGCAAGGATGAGAGCAAATATATGTTTACTTTTATTTGCTGAAATCATAACTCAAAACCCATAGCTAGACCTGGTCATAACAGAGAAAGTTCTTTGTGAATATTTCCTGCTTAAAAGTTTATAAGTCTAAACTTTCCTCAGAGAAACTAAAACAGGAGAGCCTTACTACATCCTTCATGTGGGTTAGTGCACCCTCTTAATATTTTGGTGTGGGTTTGTATCCTAATCCCTTAACTTTGGTCAAGCTTAAACTATACCCTATTTAGTACAAAATATGTGTTTGGGTCCACACTTGGAAGAAGCTTAGCTTGATATTGCTGGGAAGGATTGCAGTAGTTAAGATGTCTGTGCCATCTTCATTAATATGTGTTGATATCTGTATTCCAGAAAAACATCCTTTACTTAAAAATATTAGTGATTTATTAAACCAGTTCATACACAACAGGAGATAAAGGACAGTCTCAAACACAGTTACATTTGACACCACAATGCTCTTGGGTTTTGGAGTACACTTTTGGATATGTATGACAGAGCACTTACTTTGTCCAAGTTACTTAGTCTTTTTATAACTGACAAAACATTATGATCTAAAACTGACAGCCAGATTATGTCTGCAAAAATGTCATGGTGTTAAACTTGGAACTTTAAATTTCTCCCCCATCACTTATATATTTGCTTTACTATAGCCCAAATGCATAATGTGCTAAAGAAGTTTTACAAGTTAGTAATTCCAGAGCAGGTGTGGGGCTTGGTAATTCTGATATGGTGAACCCCTTATTTGAATGTAGACAGTGTTCCAGTGAGATATGGTGAATGAGAGAATAACAGGATAAAATTAATTCTGATGTGTTAATAGAGATGTATGGAGAGTTATTGGAACATGTAAGCCAATTATTGGCTTATAAGGGCCTCCAGGCCAATAGCCTAGTATCATCCTATGAACACTTCTCAACTTCTCCAGATTTTTGCAGAATGTTCAGACCTTTGTCTCATGTTTTTGATCTGTTCCTTTTAAAATTTGTTGTTTTCTTGCAAATCACTGAAGATTGAAGTCACTAAATAATGACATATTTTTCATTTTCAGACTTCATATCCTTCAAAAAAATGCATGCTAATACAAATCTCAGTATTCGAGCAATTTTGTAAATTTATTAAAGCAATATTTAAAATCTGCCCCTGTTTTGTGCCCTTTGCCCTCTCATTATTTTAGGTTGTATCCAGATTTCTTGTGCTGGGAGGTTGAAAGGTATGCTGCAAAAAGTTAAGAATGGATGGGCCCTAAGGGAGTCAGCAGTAGAGACGTACTTAAGACTAAGGTACAAGATCAGTAGAGCACCCTTTTCTAAATAGATCAAGATAGGTAATCTTCCATTAATTTCCCCTGGTTAATAAGCAAGTGGGATGCTTAGGCAAGAGATGCCCTATTAAAGCATCATAGCTGTATTATGTAATTCTTTTTAAAAACATGAATAGGTATTGAATGGGGTGGATCAATGACTAGCAAATATTATTCCTTATTATACTGCTAATGAGACAGGGAATTATGTGAGGGAAATAAATAAACTTAGGCAATCTGCTTATGCAAATGAAAAATCAGTGTTGTTTATACACAATAGATAATCCTCACATGGCAGTGTGCAATGATTTTACAAGAAAATATACACTGCACTGTGAAGAGCGAATGGTTTATTCATCCATGCGATAAGGTATTTGTAATCAAGGAAAAGGATACGACAGGATCAGAGGAGTTGATGCCTAAATGGTATGATTTAGTTTCACAAGGTTCCTGGTTGGAACTCCAGGATTGCTTGATAATTCATGCGTTGTTGACTAACTCTAGGCATGCTGTTTCACTCTTTGTTATCTCACTTTATATACAGAGAGCTATGCTATGGATTTTAAATGCAGTTGGTTATAGTATTTTACATTGCTAATTAATTGTTATCTTGCTTGTGCTGAGCTGGTAAGTTTGTTTTTTAATGTTTCTTGTTGTTATGTTAACCTGTTCATGAATTGTCTATTGTGAATTCTCCCAATGCCAATATGCATGACAATGAACAGCTTTCTGCTATCATAGCATCCGCTTCATCATATGTTTTACATGGTTTCAGCTACAAGAAATTTCTTGGATCATGTAGCACAGTGGAAGTTTGTTATAACTTTTAAATCTCAGCAGACTTTGAGCTTATCATGTCCTGATCCTGCAAATAATTACTGGTGAAATATTCTACCATATTTTAGCTAAGTGCCATATCAACAGTACACCTATGGATTCTTAATATATACTCAGAAGAGTGATTAGGTGCATTTGCACAAATAACATATTAAGTTTTCATTTCTACAGATCATATTTACATTGAAGCAAACCTCTTGTTTACTGCTACAAACTACAGCTCCACAGAATTCAGGTAGGGGTTGCGAGTACCTCCACGCCTGCTCAGGGACTCTCTGGAGGAGCAGCCCCACAGAAGAAGAGCAAATAAACCAGATTGAGAAGTCCATTTTCATAGTGAGTGCTGTGAGTACAGATAAGACCAACTATATGTTCTCAGTACTTTCCCAGCTCATACATAAGCTCTGGCTCCCACCACTGCAAAAACGTAACGTTCCATGTGCGAACATCCAGTTTCCATTGAGAAAGCATATTCCACCCTTGTCTGTTTTATTCCTGTTTGCCATTTGACTGATATTGTACCTGAGCTCCTCAATTCAACATATGGATAGTAAGTCCACACAGAGGCAACATGCAGTTTTTTGGGCTATATGGACCACCCTGGCTCTGCCTCCAGGCATTTGCCACTGAGCAACACACCCAGGTCTATCTTTAGAGATAGCTTATAATCTTCCTGTTACAGCTGGGTTGTCTGGTTCTTTAAATATTCAATGTGTTACATTTTGGATTGCTATTTGTCTGACCCCTCCTCACAGACCATTTTGCCAAGAATGAGCACAAAGCTCAGTCAACACAGTTAGTTATAAACATCACAGGGACAGTGCAACCCCGTCCACCATTACAGAGTCACAATTAAAGGAAAGTAGTACAAATGACTGTCACTGTAATTCTACTGGGAAACGTCATCTTTCACTTTAGGAAATATGGAGATTCCTCCAGGGGTGTATATGAAAAACAGCATATCTCATCTGAACCAAAGGGAGGGGGTTAATATTTGACCTCTGCGATAGACATTGACTGCCCATAATAAGCATTATATCTGAACATAAGAATGCTTATAAATGCACTGGTGTCAAAGCACCTTGGTCCAAAGGACACATGCTGACTCTGTAGTCATAAAATGACGTCTGAGACTGCATATTCTGGACATGTGCTAAGCTATAAAACAATCATTATTTGATGTTGTAGTGGGCCAGTTGGCCTACACAGTCGCTGCACTGACTCTAGAATCTAAGAGTGCAGAAACTGTCTCCTGGAGCGCCCAGCAGATGATTCTGTGTAGAATGTATTCATATTCCATGCGTGGAAGAGCTTTTCCAGTATAATGAAGGAGGTTTGGAACCTGAAGTCTGAAATTACCCTGATATTGATGTTAGCAGTTAAAGTGACATCAGAAATCTGAGGCCAAAAAGATGTTAGTGCTTGTCATGCTGGAGGCTCTACTGACAATGGTGGATATAAGCAGTGAGAGAAAATGTCAAGTTAAAGAATGAAAACTTCTATCCAATTATAGCTATGGATAGGGTCTTCATATCTGCCCAATAAGTACTAACTGTCCAGGAAGGCAGCAGTTGTATCAGTTTCCAAACTGGGGACAACTGTTTGGAAGGGGTTTAGTGGACCCATGCAAAATGACTTCAGGGTGGCCTCAAAAAAGTTATAGCAAACTACCACGTAGTTCAGGAGGACTGAATATTATCTAAGTTATTCTTGGCAAATGTGGAGAAATGCTGACTCAAATTGCATCACTGTTAGGATATAAAAGGAGCAGTATGAAGAACTCCTAAATCCTATGGAATTGCATTCTTTTGTGCAGGAAATATGTAGATAAAATCAGTGTGGTACTCAAACTCTCCCAGTGTGGCAAGGCTGCAGGAGTGGAACAGATCTGGGCAGAAATGCTGAAACACTAAATATTGTTGGGGTGTCATGCCTAATATATATTTTCAACGTTGTGTGGAGACTACTGGATGACATCAGTAAAAAGGGAAGCAAAGAACATGTGCAATAAACATAGGAGGTGATCAACAGCGTGAAGAAAAAAAACATCAATTTCAGAAACTTCAAGCACAACTCTCATTGTATTAAACTAAAAAAAAAAACATAAAAAAAGAACAAGACAAAATGAACAGCCAATCAAATTCAGTAGCAACACCAAACAATAAAACAGAGATCCCAAACCTGCTAGAACCAGTAACATCAACAGAAGACTCTAACCAGTATGAAGATCGCAACAAACTATCAACTTTGACAATAGCAATAATTGAGAAAACTCAAAATGTTTCCAAACAATAACAAATGAAATACTAAAACAAATTGTATACTACAGTAAGGAAGAAAACATCACCAAAATATAAAGTAGGCAATATCTATACTAAAAGAATGGGATGAACACATAAATGTAAAAATAAACTTAAAAAAAAAACAATAGCATAGAAAAACTAGCAGCACAATTTAAAATATTTTACGCAGAAGTATAAACTAAAAAAAGGTAATCAATACTCAGTGCAGAGCTAAAATATTACTAAGAAATTGACTAAATAGTGTATTAAATGGCAGCAGTAATGACAGAAAAACGAACATAACACAGAGCCATTGTTTAAAACAGCAAATAAGGTATTGTGTGCCATGACAAAAAAATACAAAAAGAAGACAAAAAAAACACTCACCTCAGCATCCACCAATGTCAAAAGAAGACCTACAAAGGTAAAAAGCTCCACATCAGTTATGACCAGACACAGTTCAAGGTAATAAAGTATTGTTTGATATACATGGCATGATGTGGAGAAGAAGAGCAAAGACAGCTATAACCAGACTGTTAGTCATAATAACAGATGTCACTGTAACAAAATATATAACCCTTGCAACGAATGAAGAAAGTAAAAAAAATGAAAAGTGTATTAGAAATCAAACATATATGAACAAAAAAGGTGACCACTGTATATAGTAATATCATATGAAACATATATATATATATATATATATATATATATATATATATATATATATATGTGTGTGTGTGTGTGTGTGTGTGTGTGTGTGTGTGTGTGTGTGTGTGTGTGTGTGTGTGTGTGTTGTGCATGATAGTGTGAATATGAGTGTATGAATGTGAATGTGTGTGTGTGTGTGTGTGTGTGGTTGTCTCTGTGTATAGGGGGAGTGCCTTTACTAACATGTATCATGGGCTGCCAGGGACTGAGTGCTAGTGTTAAACAAGGGCAGCTCAGAAATAATGCTAATGAGCTGATAATGAGGTACTTCTTATTGTTTCCATAGCTGCCTTTGAAGTGCATTTTCTTAACCATCACTTAAATCGCCCTATCTGAGGTAGGCGGTTTATAAGAGTGGTAAGAATCTTTCTGAATTCCAGAGCTTATTTTCATATGTACCTATAACTGTATCATTTTGGATTGGTTTATTCATTTCATCTTCATGTAGTATAAACTGAAGAAATGCCATCATCATCATAAGCCAAACCACTTTTTCCCATTTTTCTACATGGTGTAGGGCTGTCACGTCGTGTTGCCATCTCTGTCGAATCAATGCCACTTTCCTACCTTCTTCAACAGTCTGTCATACACTCCATCTATCTCTTTGCTGGATACCTGCATTTCATTTTTCCTTCTTCCTGTCTGTCCAAAATCTTCTTCACCAGATTGTTTTCTGCTTTCCTATGTTGTTGAACCACAAATGGTTGAAATGCAGCATGCTGAACATAAATTGCCAAAATCATTGGCTCCACAAACTGATGAAACTGACAATATTGCATTTTTTTTTTTGGCAAGAAAACAAAAACACAAAGTTAATGCTTTTACAGCAAGTCAACTCACCTGTATAACCCAAGTGGGAGGTGTAGCCATTGTACTCCTATTATTGTATTTTAACTCTGAGGCTGCAGTGCTATAGGGAAAGATAAAGACATATGTCCCTCCTCCAAAGAAGACTGACCTTAAAGATAGATAGGTAGGTATTGGGGGAGCATGCATTGAGGAGAGAGTTTGACCTTCTGTAAACTTACAAATTTTATTTGCCAGAAATTTTGGCATTCAGCTTTCTCAGCTAGTTGAATTCAGTAGGTTGCATTTCATCAGCCTGTCCTTCACCAGAATTAAATAAATCTATCTGAGGTTGTGTGACTGATATGGATATAACACTTTTCTTTCAAATGCAGTTCTCCATAGATGTTATTATTTATAGTACACAGTTTCAGTTTTCTTTAGATATAATTTTGAAACTCTGCATTCTTATGGCAGTTTGCCTGCAAATGCCACTGTCTGGTGTTATTTTACCTGGGAAAGGCAAGCTGTGAAGAGTAGGCCTGCTGCATTCTAAACAACAACAAACGGAGTGAAATCTATTCATATTAGGATAAGAGAAATCTTCAGTTTATTTATTCATGTGTTTTTTGGTTGGGTTAGTCTCAGTACCATACCTCTAAAATGTCCCTGATATCATTAAACATTCCTGTTTTGTATCATATTTTTGCCCTGTCTCTCATAACCTTTTTTTGATTTTCTGGTAACTTACCGATGATTAAAGTCAGCCAATAATGCCAGACATTTGAGTTTTGTTCTGAAAATGAATGTTGATGCAAAATGTATTATTCTATTAAATTTTTAAGTGAATTAGAGTGATAGTTAAAAAAATATTCCTGATTTTGGACAATTGCCCAGCCTCCCACCTCCCATTATTTTATCTTTATCCAGGATTCCAGGGCAAAGGAGTTGAGGGGCAGGCCCACCAGGCATGGTCTAATGTTTGTATAGGTTGCAACTCTGTGAGGGTTTTGAGTTCTAAGTAAATGAAGATCTAACATGTTGATTAAAACTCATCAGTTCTCAACTGACTGATCTTCGTTTTCCATAAAGAATCACTGTTAGCACACAAATTGCAGCAGTGATAAGTCAGCGCATGGTTGTTTTATTTTTCTCCACAACTGGAATATTTAAGGAAGGGGACTGTGGGAGCAAAGTACCCCACATAGGAGATGCAATGGAGTTTGTTCCCAAGCAAATAAAATGCTTATTTTTAATTTTTTTCACAGAGGGATGAAACTTCTGTTTTTTTTTTTTGTTTGTTTTGTTTTTTTTTTTTTTTTTTTTTATTTGAAGCTTCAGTTAATTCTCAGACAAACCAGAGGAGATCTTCATATTGACTTCCACTTCTGGAAGAGTAAATTGTTTCATTTCTTTTTCTGATGATATAGTTATTTTAAAAACCTCTCCTTAGTACAGAATGTTACAATATTACATATAGTGTACATGGTCTCTTACAGTAAACTCCTTAGTCAACTTTCCACCCTGGATCTGTCATCTCCATCTATTCAATGGCTCTCTAGCTACCTTCCCAACAGGCAAGAAGCTGTAAAATGGCAAGGATCCATCTTTGCATACCTTCTCACTTCCACAGGAGCCCCACAAGGATTCATCCTTGGTCCTCTACTGTTCAATATTTTTATCAATAAGCTGCATTCATCTTCTTGTGAAGGCACCTAGATTCAATATGCAGATGACTCTACCATCATCTGCTCTTCAAACACCTTAACTCACCTCGAAGAAATCACTCAACAAGCTGTCATCTCCACTGAAACATGGCTTAGAAGAGCACAAGTCCTACTCAGCCCCACAAAAAACACCCTCCTCTTTGCCCCAAAAACTCATACTCCTAACAAAGCATCTTTCAAAATCTTTTCAGCAAATGGCACTGAAATTGAATTAGTCCAGCATACCAAACTATTCGGAGGATAATCTTAAATTTGGCCTCCACATACAAAGCAATATCAAGAAAATTCATCAAAAACTAAGCATGTTATACTAACACTTTCTGAACAAATTACTCTAGTCAAAAACTACCTTTTGCACTCCCTGCTCTATGGAGCACCAGTTCTAACTAATTTACCTTCCTCTATAAAAAAAAGCAGACATGAAGACTGCTACAATAACATTGGCATGTTTGCTACTAATTCATCCTCCTTTACCCATCACTGTAAAGACCTGCATACCCTTAGCTGGCTGGAACTCCCCCATCACCATCATACACACTCCATTAGCCCATTCATGTCTTACCCCTTTAATCAACTTATATTTTCCAAAAAGAATTCATAGATCAGAAGGCAAACAGCTTCTCACCATAAATAAACCAAAAAGATCCCCTGGATAAAGTCTATACTCATACCCAATAGCATAAAAATGGAACTCCTTACCTTTAACCACCAGACCTATTTCTAACCTAACCACCTTTAAAGGTTCCCTAAAAGAACAACGTAAACAAAAATTAGGTTTGAGAGGTCACTCAGTGGAAGTTCTAGCTTGGCTGGAGTTTTCATTTAGTTTTTACTAAAAGAATAACTTACAAAATCTTAGACCTGTTCCTGTGCCATTCCTGACTGAACTTACTCACTATACTTCACTCACCACCTAGATCACACTTCACAACTCTCTCCAGCCTCCTACTCCACTCTTTTTTTGTTGTCCCACTACCTTACCTTATTCAGTTCATCCCTGCAGACTTTTCCTCTTTCTGTTTCCTACAGTCTCACCTAAGCTACCTGAAGACACCCTAACCTGCACTCTTCTTATAATCTCCTTCTCTTCATCCTCCTTCCTTCTATAACTATAATATGAACACCATCTCTCATACTAACACAGCATTCAGTTTCCCCTCACTGTCTCTAATCATGTAATCTCTAGTATCTATTTAAATATCTTAGAATTGTCTTAGGCCGCATTTATCACATACAAATGTATGTAACAAATAATATGACTACTGAGATTTTCCTCACATATTTTCTCACTCATGTTATTGTCTTTCATAGCACTCTTTGTGATTTAAAATATTTGTACTTGATGTTTTGTAATGTAACATGATACTTTGTGATCTAAAATATCAAGACTTCCACGACACCCACAAACTGTAGACATAACACAAATAAAGGCAAAAGGCAAATTGATATACTCCAAAGTATTTATTTAGCACTTTCATTTATAAAATACAAACTTCCTCAGAATAAAAGCTTAAAAACTTAAATCATAGTGGCCAACTCATTTATATATGCACTAAAAATCATGTGATAAAACTTGCCTCAGTTTGAAAACAGCATTTAAAGATACATTACATCTGCAGTTTATAACACATGCATTTTCCTATACATTCATTGCTTAATTATAGCCATGCTATATTCAGAAACATATAGTGAAGCAAGTGTGAATGAATTGAATGTTGCATATCAAAAATTGATGTGTTGCTTGAAGAACTATTGTTGAATAATCAAATTAACATCACTGAATTTAACTTTTTGCAGGTCAAATACCCAAAGTTACAAACAATATTTGGAATCCCAAAAATCCATAAGGGTCTTATAGATCCACCTTTTAGACCTATAGTGGACGCTAAGGCATCAAAAACATTTATGGTAGCCAAGTTTATTGACCTAGAACTGAAAGATATACTAATGAAGTATAGTTATTGCATCAAGGGCTCGTGGCATTTCCTATGTAAAGTCTCTAATGAGCTATATAGTGACAGCCTTATTTTTGTCACCATAGATATTAAGGATTTGTACTCAGTTATTCCACACTACATGGATATTGAGTGGTTTTACGCCTTTTTATGCCATAACACAACCCTGAACCACGATAGGATTCTTACCATAAGGGCACTTATGGAAGTGGTCCTAGAGAATTACTTCATTACATTTGAACATCAAATATTTAAACAGTGTAGAGGAGTTGCCAAGGGGGAGTGTGTGCCCCCATTTTTGCAAATAGTGTCCTGGCATACTGGGAAACAGAATTTATCATCAATTCACCATATTCCCAATATTGGACACATTATGGCAGATACCTGGACGATATTATTATTTTTTGGAAAGATAGTTCTGAAAAACTAAATGAGTTTTTTAACTACATGTGCGGCACTGCAACATTCTTGGAGTTTACTACCCATACAAGTACTGAGACTATTAATTTCTTGGATGTCACTATTTTAAAAGCTAGAACTAGAGGGATATTTCACTCTACTATTTATAGAAAACCAACATATTCTAACACATTATTACACTTTACGAATGGGCATCCCTTGCACCAGGAAAAAGTCCCTGGTCAAGGGACAATATGTTCTTCTTGCTAGAATGATATCAGATAATGATGAATGTGTTTTTCAGACCAATATTCTCAAAAATATGCTGATAAGCAGAAGCTATGCCACACTGTTCATAGACAACATAGGTAATGAGGTAACTCAGAAAAGAGCTAATGGACACTTCCTAACATTGCTGGGCTCAGATAGGCACACTAGCATGAATACTATATCTAATACTGCTAAAGTGGATCATACAAAAGCAATGAAATTAACATATAACAAGCAATATGGTAATGTTGGAGGAATTATTACAAAAAACTAGTGTGTTTTTGACACCGACCCAGAGTATAAGAAATTGGTGGGGGTGAGCCCACGTATATCTTATAAAAAGGATGCAAGTATTAAAATCATGTTGGAAAATCCTAAGTATGATGATCTGTGTGACAAAATGAGTAAATGTGGGCACTGCCCACAATGTAAACATATATTAGAGCAGAATGAAATTTATTTAGCTCATTTTGGTACAATAATGTTGAAAAAGAGATATAATTGTAATAGCAAACTGGTTATCTACATGGGTATTTGTCAAAAATGCCCATGTTTTTATATAGGTAAGACAAAAAATTGCTTTAAAACCAGAATATATCAACATCAATATGATATCAGTAAAAAAGATTCTAGGAATGCCTTAGCTGAACATATAACCCAACTTGCAGACCATCATTTTAAATATATTATTATAGATCATGTTGATTTGGGTGAAAGAGGGGGTCATATAGATGACTTTTTGAAATTTAAGGAAATTAAATGGCAACTGAAAACCAACACAATAAGTTATCCAGGACTAAATGGTGTGGTTTCTTTCAGTCTTATTTTAAGACTGAAAGCCAAGTTTGCTATCTAGCTACACCTTTGTTTATGGGGCATATACTGTGTTAAAGTCAGCATTTTTGCATATAATACATGTTATAGGTAGCATGACTGCTAGATTCACATATGCATTTATTTACATATGCAAGAATTTATTTAGTGGATGTATTTTAGTTATTTAAGTAATATTACATGTGAATATGTGTTTAGAAGTGCTGCGGTGGTACGGCGGTAGCGTTGTTACCTCACAGCAAGAAGTTCTCCCGTTCGATTCTCGGCTTGGCTTGGGAGTGCCTTCTGTGTGGAGTCTGCATGTCCTCCCCGTGGTTGGGTAGTGTTCAAAAGACATGCATGCGTAAATGGGCATGCCTTCGTTGAAGGTTGGGTGTCGAGCTGGCACCTTGGCATTTCGTAAAAATCTACTGCCAATCATTAGTGGACCGGGTGACCCCTTACTGGGAAAAAGACAAACAACAACATGTGAATATGCGTTTGTGTAGTTCAGCAGTGTGAAAGTAAGCAATGAATGTATAGGAAAATGCATGTGTTAGAATCTGCAGATGCAGTGTATCTTTAAATGCTGGTTTCAAACTGAAGCAAGTTTTCTCACATGTTATTAGTGCATATATAAGTGATTGGCCACCATGATTCAAGTTTTTAAGCTTTTATTCTGAGGAAGTTTGTATTTTATAAATTAAAGCTCTAAATAAATACTTGGGAGTGGATCAGTTTGCCTTTTGCCTTCATTTGTGTGATTTAAAGAGAAGCAGTTCTGGATGGGATGCGAGTCTATTATGGGAAACTCATATGTGCACGCACACGCTTACACACACATGCACAAATACACACACATACACGCACACACGCACACACACGCACACACGCACAGACGCACACACACACACACACACACACACACACACACACACACACACACACACACACACACACACACACACACATACACTCACATCCTGTAAGCTTATCTAGAGACAGTTTAGAGTCTTACCACTTCACCTACTTGTCTGTGTTTGGAATATGGGAAGAAAATGGAGATCCAGGAGAAAACTAATGTATCCATGACAGAATATGCCAACTGCACATAAGGCACACAAACTGGGAACTGAAGTGAAGAACCAAGCATTGTGAAGTAGCAAGGATAACTAATGTAGCTAAGATTCAGAAATAGGGAACTGTAAATTCAGCTTTAGAAATAAGCCTTGAAAGGGGTCCTTAGTCATATGATTATATTAGTAATCACAAGTAGCAACATTATGCAAAATTGATCAGCACCAATTAAGAATATATCAGCTCACTTTATTTTTGTATTATGCAAAAGAGGTGACTTATTTTTTCCCATGTCACTTCTGAGAAAAACCTAATCCGGTATGTTTCCTCATATACTACACTCAGACATATGTTGTCAGTAATATCTCCCTTCAGTGAAAACAGAATACAGCAGAAACATTCCCAAACAGTATGATGAATTTTAACAGTCATACCTCTATAGAGCAAGGACGAGACCAGAGCTGTGTTGTTGCTCTCAGAGGTGTCAAAGGAAGTAATCTGACGTCCGAAAGCAGGAAAAAACAATTTGTTGGCCATCGCACTTATACTCGCAAGGTTGTCTAGAAAACGATCAGCAGCGTAAACATAATGCAGCATTCAGATGACATCCTACTTCCAATAGCTTTAAGACATCGGTGCAGGAAAGAACCTTTTATGACCCAGTTTATTGTGTGAAGGTCAATGTTTGTAAAAACTTCCTTTTATTCATGTAAGATCTTGGCTGACATTGTGAATACCCTATGGAATCCCAGCAGGTTGTTAGCGTGTGTCTATTACTCTCAGCCTGAGCTTAAACTTAGTAAACATTTATTATTTACTTAAAAGAAAATGTTTTTATTAGTAAGCCTTTGCAATCTTAGTACCTAAGTATTTGTGGCAGAGATGACATAGTATGCGTACGTGTTTACTATTTGCATGTGAATGTCTGTGCATGCACATATAATAAACATACAGATACCTATGTATTTTATTTTGAATTTATTAACTGGGGATGAGAACTGATTCCAAAGGAACTATATAAAGAGAGCGATAGAGTGTGTGTGTGTGTGTGTGTGTGTGCGTGTGTGTGCGCGTGTGTGTATGTGTGCATGCGTGTATGCATTTGTGTGGTGTGTATGTATTTGTATGTGAATGTAGCTGCATAGATGTATAAAATGAATAAATACATTCTTTTCATTCGCTCATTCATTCCTTCACTTTCTAATACTTGTTTTACAGTATTCAGATTTCCTAAGTATCCAGAGCCTGTTCAAGCACTACATAAGTGTAAGGCACAGACTTAATTCTGAATGGGAAGCTGGTCCATCACAGGATATGCACATCTGCATGAAAACATGTGCAGACACATGCACGCACACACATTCATGTTAACACATCGAACACAGACATAACTACAGGCTATTTAAAGGCTCACCAATTCACCTTCAGCATATATTTGGGATATGGAAAAAAACTGATCAGATAAAAAAAAAAAAAAAAACTAAAAGACAAAGGAAGATATGCAAACTTCACACAGAGTACAACCCTAGATGGAAAACTGAACCAGAGAAACAAGTCCTGTGAGTCAGCAATGCTAGCCTCTGCACCATGGTCAAAACATAAATTGCATACTTAAAATATATGTGTGCTTTAGATGGTTCATGGTCAAAACTGGACTCAACAACCACATTTTATTGATTCCCAATTTGTCTAACAGTAAATACTATGAGAATAGGATTTGTCCCCCATGCAGGAGCCATGGCAGTGGCTGACTGAGGGGTTTGCATCTTCAGTAAGAAAATCAAGTATTCTTCTATATTAGCTTTCCACAGAAGTTGCTGAGAAGGAAAGAAATCCTACCTATTCAGTACTTCAGCGTGTACAAACCCCAGGAAGACACTTCTAATAGTCTGTCCAGTAGCTATTCGTAACTGCCTCACCTTTGCTACTGCAATGCCTGCACTGCTCTGGTATAGTTTACAATATGAATGATGCTGCTTAAGTTGCAGTTTATAAATACTTTACCTGCTCTGCCAGTGATATATTCACTGTATGAATGACACTACTTGCCAGCTAAAAATAGACAGTTTACACACTGTTAAGCAATCACAATCACCATACTAAAAATTTCTAATTTGCCTTACTTTCTTTTAAGTGTTTTGTGCCCCCCTAGAAGTTGGTATCGAAGGCAGGTGCCCCACACACCCCAGCCTTTATATGGCACATGCCCTATTATATGAAAGATGCTGTGAAAGGTATAATTCATAAAAATGTTACCTGCACTCCAATTGCACTTATTTCTTTGTTTGGCACTAACAGAGTCAAACACTACAGAGGCAATATTTTTTCCGGTTTCAGGTGTTGAGACTTTCATTAATTCTGCTTCAGGCTCTGCCATACTCACTTTCGTTATTATCTGTTCCCTAAACAGCTACCAACAACGCATCAGATTTTTTGGTCAGATTGCTTGCAGGGAAGAAACATAATAAACTGCTGAGAGGAGGCATTCCCTAATCACTTAGACCATGTAGTACTCAAGATGCACAAGGTCCAAGAACCAGCCAAAAGACAGTAAAAGGCTCTGATATATTTTTTTGGACTTGTGTCTTTCGGCTTTTTCCGGTTAGGGGTCGCCACAGCGGAACTCCGGTCTGCTAATGATTGGCAGTAGAGTTTTACGTGCTGGCTTGCCGGGCCTAACGCACAACCTTCAACGAAGGAACACCCATTCACGCATGTCGTCACACAGAAGATGCTCTAACTGAGAATCGAACGGGCAACGTCTAACTGTGAGGCAACAACGCTACCGCAGCACCACCACCACAGTACTGATATTTTCTTTTGCACTAATGTGATAAATTTGAAATTAAATATTCTGCCCCCTACATGAGTACCTGTAGTCTCATTATGTCTTAGTTCTCAAAATTATACAGCAAACCTTTCAGGGTCTCAGACCACACTTTATCTCAACACTCAGTGTGCAAGATGGAGAAGCAAATGGTAGTCAGGATGCTATCCCATAACTGGATGTGCATGCATACGCACACATACATACACCCACACATCCACACACATGTATACTTACTTACAAGCACATAGTCTCATATATAGATATATATTTGAATATGATATTCAAAGCAAAATGCCTGCCTTTAGCTGTTATTTCTATAAGCTTTGTGTTCTCAAGCTATGTTCCTTATGTGGCTTGCAACCAGATATTCTATTGTTTGTGGCCATTCACCTTCCTCACCACATACCTGACGTCTTCATAACCATTCACTTGTTCGTTTAGTAAGGTCCGTCTTCTTGATTTTCTAGCTTCCCTTTTTTACCTAATGACCATTCCTGCATTATTTATTTATTTATGTATATATGTATGTATGTATGCATTGGTAACTTGGAAGTCCATCTGGGTTACAACCTATTTTCAGTGGAGACCCAGGAAGAAAAGCTTCATGTGCAAATAATGAAACATACCTAAATATATATGATATTCAGAATGGTTACAATTATTAACAACAGAAGTAGCAAACCAGCTGATTAGATTACCTATTTCCCCTCGGTATGTACCATCCATTAATGGTATAATCATGTCCTTACTACACAAGTAATTTCCCTTAGTGCCTGTGGTTTTACAAGGCCCACGACTGATACTGATCATCTGAAAATATAGTCTAGTATGTGTCTGGAGATCACGTGTTTGTGTACTCTTGCATGTATAATTCAATAAGAGGTGTGCTCAAAAGGACACTGCATTTTGTGCTCGAAAGGACACTGCATTTAAAGATTACTTAATTCTAATCCTGTTATGTTATCTTTTGGGGGAAAATGAGCTAATCTGAGTCCTAAAAAACTGAGAAATACTCATTTGTAACATCCTGGTGGTATCTGCTCATAATGTTTTTTAATTTTAGTGAAAATATGATTTGTTTACAACTTCTGAATTTTATATTCCCTAACAAGAATTTCTTCAAGTTCTCCTCTGCTAAATAAATCACATTCAAATTTACCCATTATTTTTCAAGATTTAAAAATCAAAATATGTAGAATTATTATCTCATTGTAGTTCAGTCGCTATATCTTTGGTCATTTTATTTATGCTCTGCTGCCATCTGTCGATTTCAGCAGCAAGTTTGTCCACTGATGATAAAAATTACATTCTCTTAGCGTGTGGACCTTTTCGGAGGTATAGGATGAAACAAAGTCACGTTCAGTTTTTTATTACTGGCAAGCCTTGACTTACATCACATCTCATTTTATTAGTATGGCTTTCTATGGTATCTAATCTCCCACAATGCACTGATAACTCCATGTTTTTTCTGTGTACCCCAGTCGTCATTGATATCTTTGCAGATAATCAGCAGGATTGGGCCTAATCCAAACAGTGCTGTATACATTCATATAAAATTTTTCACACTGAGATCTGCTTTCACAACCTGCAACCTTTCAATGACCAAGCTTTAATACATTGCAATGCTTAGCAATAAAACATGGCATAAAATATTGTTGGTATTGTAGATTAAAAAGCAGCTGATGGTTATCTCACTTCTTCTTGTACTTCTGAAACACTGAAATATTACTTTTCAGTCTCTAGGTGAAATATTACCCACAAGTTCCACTGAGCACTGCATTTTTTTTTCATTAGTTGAAATAGCCAGTGCTGTGACAGAGTGGTGTCAACTGTCATGGCAACAAATGCAATGTCAAACGGAGAACATTTCTGTATCAAGTCATGAGGAATCAGCTAAGCCTAATTAGACAACAAATGCTCGTTACTATTCAAAAATGAGCAGCTGATTGGGCAGCCCAGCATGCATGCCCATTGTAAATCAAACTTATACTAACATAAAAAAGTCTGACTGCTGAAGTACCATTAGGTGGCCAGACTTTCTACTGGCATATGCTAAGGGACAAAACAAAATATAAGAAAAAATGAGGTATGTTCTGCAAAACTAAACAAACAAAAACCTACCTGATTTTTATTATATGTTTGTGCTGTTCCTTGTAAATCTCTATTTTTTAATAATTAAAAAGCAGCATGTACAGTACATCAGTATAGGGAAGAACGCAGAAGAAGACTGAGCAAACCACACCAGCCGTGGGTAAATCCTGTTATACCCAGGCACAGCTGTGGAACCATCAAGGGCAATGTAGTCTGTTGTCATGTAAAGTAACTGTAGTTTACAAATAATGAACAAGCAGATCAAAGCTAATGAGAAATATAAACTTCTTATGTATAAATAATGTCTGAAAAAATTGTAAGGTAAGAGAGGTTTTTTTTTTTTTTTTTTATGGCTGAAATAATGAAATTCTGTGAACTAAATATTTTTGGGCTATGCCCTTGTGATGAACTCGGGTCAGGACAGCTTACAAAAGCATTCCCACAGCTTCAGAGAACAACAATAGAGACTATGCGTGAGTGTATCGGGAGGAAAGGCACACATAAGTCCCTGCACATCTGTATTCCTGAGTATAGCAACTAAGAAATCATAATAGCACAATTTACTCAATCTGTCACTTTATGTGGTCAGGTTTGAAAATGAACTGGAAAGAATATAATTTACCAAAGGAATGAAAAGGAAACCATATATTTGACTAATAGTAATATCATATTTCAGAACACAGTCTCTCACATCATTTACAATAATTTGACAAGCTAAAAGCTCAGTCTGTAAAATAAAATGCTATGTTTTTCTTTGCTTTGGGGCATTTCAAGTTTCTAAACTCCATGAAAGAGTCTGAAACGTGATATCTTTGGAAAAGGTATCAGAAGAGAAACAAGTCCATACCCTAGTTTATACCACTATTTAAAAATACATTGCCAGTTGCTGTGTCTTATGGGTGCAAATGTTGCATTTTACTTAACCACTGACGCTTCTTTCCAGTGACGATGAAAGATGCGTAGAATTCCATAGCTGCCAAGTAAAACAAGATGGAAACTTTTGCTAGACGCATTTAATATGAATGCTTCTGATCTGGTTCAGTCTACACTCCCACCCAAAATTATTTCCTTAAATGCGTACTATTTTTAAATAGAAAAGGGTTGTGTTTTCTTATTGCAGTGATGTGTGTAAGATTTAAAAAACAGATTAAAGCTGTGATACAGTAAGGCAGCAGATAAAACTAACAGTGACAACCATGCAAAAGATGAGTAATGAAAAAACATATATTGTTTTTTCTGTATGTGACATGCATTTTTATAATGAGAAGCTAAAGAAAATAGACATAAGAAATAATATGCATTTTAAAGAGCAATTAAGTGAAAAGTCATTCCTAGATTTCCCTGTGTTTGTTTGCTAATTTCCTCTGGGTTAATAATATGTCAGGAAGTTTGTACATACAGTCATCATAATTTCTTTGCAAGCAAATATGTAAACGCTGCAGTCTTACATAAAGGCTTTGATCCAGAAAAAAAAAATCCATGCTTTTGTTTAAAATGCAGCAACCAAATCCTGCAGTATACACCTTTGAGGTAAATGAGATTGAGAGACTTGTTTAACCACAAAGACATCATTATCAGCTAATGTGCATGTCACTGAATGTGGTCTAATTATGTAATTGCCACCTGTGCTAAACAGCATTTTTGTGCAGTAATTGCCACTTTACAGCCCATGAATCATGTTGCCTCAGGCACCCCCCCTTTTACTCTCCCACATAAATGTAGACATTCATACAGACACACAGATTCACAGACATCCCTCCCACACACAGACACTCACTGTACATAACACTACCTCCACCCAATCATACTGATGGATACACTTACCAACCCATTCAGCGATACACGAGTGCATGCACACACACACACACACACACACACACACACACACACACATACACGTGCGCACGCACACACACACACACACACACACACACACACTTACACTTACACCCCACCACGATTATGTCACGGCTAAACTCCCCAGTGGTTACCTCTAATACAGTCTCTCCCACTGGAAGTAATTTTGGAATGCAGTATTTTGTCTAAGTTAATTAAAACAGCCAGCTGTGCAGCGGAGTGCTTATCTGAATCGCAAGACTGCATACACGCCCTTTCTTTAGACAATTCCGGAGGACAGCACATTGCTAATTATCATAGGTCACTCCACTGAATGCCTCATTAGCATTTAGCATAGCCATGAAGACGGCCTATTGTTGTGATTCTCCAGACCATGTAAAGTCACTGCAGTGGACTTATGTTTTAATAATCACTGTGGTGGGCTTCTTGTTTCTGAATAATCACTGCAGTGGGCTTGTTTCTGAATAATCACTGGGGTTGGCTTGTTTCTGAATAATCACTGGGGTGGGCTTATATCTGAATAATCACTGCGGTGGGCTTGTTTCTGAATCAGGAAGACCTTGCACCAGTGGAGGGATGCCTATGTTAGGACTTACCATTGGCAGTATTCCTTTTTGAATCCATGCTACTGTAATATCATAATTTGTTTTCATTTCACTTCATTAATATAAATCTTTATATAAACCAAAGAACATCAGTAGTGTTGTTACAATGCAAGCATGCAGCATAGTCAAGCTGATATCATAAACCATTAATACAATTGTAATGGCTGCATTTTTTTCTTTGTATGTCAGAAAGCAATCTATATACCTGTGTGTGTGTGTGTGTGTGTGTGTGTGTGTGTGTGTGTGTGTGTGTGTGTGTGTGTGTGTGTGTGTGTGCGCATTTCATTATAGCAATCATATATGACTTGTGGATTTTCTGCATTTATTCTAGGCTGGTATGGTTTGGTCATGAATTTTAAAACAAAGTAGCCAGGTCCATAAGATTAGTGTGAGTAAATCCAGTAAAACCTGCACCAAAATATTGTTTATTGTTATTACACATTAAGTAGAAATTCTGAAAAGAGCATGTATTTAGCTTTATTCCTTTTTCTGGAGGCTGCCTTGCATTATGTTAAAGTGATACCAGAACACAGTCTGACAAATGTAGCACTAAGACAAACTGACAAGTGTTCTACTGAAAGAATTTTCACATTTTAGAAATAAAACATTGTCTGGGATTTATTGAAATCATTGTAATGGAGCCACTTCAACTGCACTGATGTGGTGAGTTAAACGGCTTCAACTTTTTGCTATTCATAGTCATATGCATTCCCACAAGGGCAATATCTTATTATCAGGTAACATGAATGGCTATGAATCATTCAGTAAAGCAGCACAGTCGCTCATCTGAGCAGTGCTGCACTGCTCAGTTGTTGATCACCCTACCAGCCTGTGCTATGATGACTTTACCCTGCACAGTGACAGAAACACTGAAACACACACACAAACACACAAGCTTCCAATCATACCCCCTTACACATATACATATAATACTGCTACATATACACAACCATAACCCTCTCATGAGCAACACACCAGCAGGTACCTAGCTGTGGTTTTGCAGCATATTTTGCTAGCTGTCAAAATAGCGGATAGAAGTTGTAATTTGGCAGCTATCAAAATACCATTCGAACTATAGGGGTGACTATAACTGTGGCTATGCCTGACAGGATACTGGATGTTACATACATTCATGTATACATGCACACACATGCACGGGCACACACATTTGCATGCACTCTCGCATGTGAGCGCGCACACACACACACACACACACACACACACACACACACACACACACACACACATGAGAATTATATAAATATATGAAGTGCATGCAGACTCTTCTTTCACAATCTCCCCTGTCATACTATGTACAGATCATTACAGACACCACTCATCCACCCTATGCACATTCATGCATACACTTACAATAGACTTTCAAGTACAGTTAGCCACACACTAATGTACATACAGTCCTTGTAGCAGCAAACACAAGAACAGGTTGAGAGACATACACTCACACATATACCATTAGTTACCTGAACTGGTAATCGGTGCAGGGTGTTGTTGTTTGTCTTCTTCTGCACAGATTTACTCCCATTGGGATGCATACATGTGTACCAATAACTAGTGGCATTCACTTACACATATTCAGCACAGTTCTTTACTGTCACTTGCAGTGACTATATGACTTCTGTACTATAGAAATATCCTAAAGTGGCAGTATACAGGGATAATTGTGGATTACATTAGCACAGGCCACACACCCTGGTTATAATATTTACATGCAGTGACTAAGAGCTTACTGCCCAGTATGGTACTGTTGTGTTACTGGGCAGCCACCCTACTATGAACTAGAATACGTTTGCCTGATATGCAAGGCACCTTGTGTGGCACTGCAGACTAGGAAATCATCAACCCCCCTTTTCCCATTTTCTACATGGGGTTGGGGTGTTCTGTCAGCTGTTGCCATCTCTCTCAATTCAATGCCACACTCCTGCATTCTTCGACACTTATGCCTGACTATCACAGATCTTCTCTTAAACAAGCCATCGACCTCTTTGCTGGACACTCATTTCTTCTTGCCTTCTTCCTGTCTGTCCCAAATCTTCTTCACTAGATTGTCTTCTACTTTTCTGCACATGTGCCTGAACCACTGTAATCTGTTGTCTTTGATCTTTTCTGCAATTTGAGCTACTTTAGCTTCTGTTCTTATGTCCTCATTTCTTCATCTGTCCAGCAGTGTGCATCCTACAGCCCTTCTCTGCCCTTCATCTCCATCGTCTCTAACGTCTTCATCTGCTGTGCCTTTACTGCCCAGGTTCCTGTACCATACAGTAGTACCAGTCACACCACTGTTTTGTACACCTTACTTTTCAGCTTCTTTGGCATTCTTGTGTCATACACTACACCTGACACTCTATGCTGGTTGGCTGCAGCCCCTCTGATTCTAGCTTTGACCTATTCATTCAGACTTCCTTTCTCTTCAACCACCCATCCCACATATTTGAAGCTATTAACCTGTTCAACTCTCTTTCCTTCTATTTCATTCCTCAGCTTCTTCTGATTTCCCCTATTTGTTGCCATTACAACTGTCTTGTCTGCCCTCACTTTCATCCCATGTGCCTTCAGCTTTGTATTCCTTTCCCCTATCCTTTGCTGAAGTTCTTGCTCAGAGACTGCCTGCAATGCCACATCATCTGCAAACAGCAACTTTGTTGATCTCTTCCCTCCAACCTGTTTGTTAATGTAATCGATCACCAGTATGAACAACAGTGGGCTCAGAGCTGAACCCGGATGCACACCCACTCCCACTGGGAACCCTGGTGAGTGACTGAACACTGTTCGTACTTGAGTCATTGGATCCTTGTACATAGCTTGCACTAATTTTGCAAGTGTTTCTGGGGCTTCAAACTACTACAGAACTGCTCAAATCAACTTTCTTGGAACCGTGTCATATACTTTCTCCAAGTCTGAGAATGCCCAGTTCAGCTCTTTCCTCATCTCTAGCTTCTTCTCAACTATCTAACTCACTGCAAACAATGGATCAGTTGTACTGCATCCTGATCTGAATCTGAACTGTTCATCTCACATCTTACTTTTTAATACTCTGCATATCCATTTATCAACCACCCTCTCCAGAACTTTCATGCAATGTGACAGGAGTTTAATACCTCTGCACTGCCTTAGTTCTGGATGACCCCTTTTCTCTTGTACACCAGCATGAGTATGCTTTTTGTCCAATCATATTCTGGGATTCTACATTCCACCACCAGCTTTCCTTATGTATCTTATTCCCATACATGTCTTGACCACATATCTATTCTGTAGTCCTCACACATGATATTTTGAGGTGTTGCCATTCTTCTTCAACTCCACCTATTTCCAATTCTTCCTGAGGTGCTAGAGCCCTGAGTAATTCCTTGAACTGTTGTGATTTCCCTCCAGTCAACTTCCAGGTCTTCAGCCTGGTCTCTATTGACCTTAGAGCCTTCTCTGACCACTCTTTGCAGCTGATTTTATAAACCAGTGGTTGATGCTAGTGGTAGATGTTAGGCCAGCTATTTCACTGGGGATGACTTTGCATACTAGGCCATTTATCCACTAATTGCATCCACCGTGCAAAGGCTCTAAATGCTATAGGATCATAGGATCACTGGAAATTACTAGGCTAATGGCCCTAGGGCATTTACAAGCCTAGCCAAGTTCTACCCTTATTTCCATGATCAGCACCTAATGCTCATGTCCAAGAGGGACACAAGTGGAAATCATGGGGTGAATTTATGGTTAACCATTCAATCGTCCACATTGTGTTTGAAGAGGGCCAATGAAGTACTCTGTTTGACATGAAGTGGGAATCTGTTGCAAAGGTGTGGAAACCTCTGGGATATGAATCTGTCCCTCCAGCAGGTTCTATTAATATCACATACCAGGTATTGTTAAATATTGTGCATTTTATTATCACTCCATTATTTTTTGCACTTACAACTTCACTTTTAACTACTTTAAGTAAAACAGTCATGAAATCATGCAGTATATACCACAAACTATGCATGAGATAAGGTCATTTGTTGTTTGTTTGCTTTTTCTTACATGCGGTGTAAGAATTGCTTTTAGTTATGGTAGCAATGGCCCTGTTTTGAGGGAAGAAGTGTGACAAGGCTGCACTTTTTTAGCCTCTTGCCATTTTCTCTATGATGTTTACCAGTTTAATGTCTGCTTACTGTGTCTTTTTCTTGCTGTATGACACATACAGTTATAACACTGACCTGTGAACTCTGAGGTGAGGCATAAGATATTGAATGTGTTAATGTTTTGCATGAATGCTGAAACCATTCAAAATATATTTTGGCTATTAAATTATTTAATAGTTTGTGCTGTATGAAGAAGAGGCACTCAGTGAATAGAATAATCAAATTGTTTAATATTTATGGAGATTCTGTATGTTTCATGGCAATTTATTGACTAGATGTTTATTTGCCTTATATACATAACTCTACTAATAGTCGAGAATACCTTTTTCGACTCACAGTTTATCAAAAATATAATTTCTAAAACAGTGAGTCAAAAAACCTATAAAAACAGAAAAATTCTATTTTTTTTTTTTTTTTTTTTTTGCAGGCAGGCAAGACATCCTTGCTGAAATTATATATACCAAGTCCATATTTGCACAACAATGGAAAAAAGGGGAACCTCTAAAAGAACACCCCCCCCCAGCTCGGACAATACAATACAATACAATACACAGCAATGAAACTCACCTTGACGTAACATCTTTATAATGAAGATGGACAAGAGAACAGTCATTAGTACTATCAGAGTTTCAAACTATATATCCTTCAGTAAATGCATGCTCGTGCAAAAGCTGTTATTCTAATGACTTTCCAAGTATATAAGAAGAAGACTTATTTAGCCCATTGCTGTTTGTCTGTGTCACATCATTAATTTTGGCTTTGTCTAGATACACTGCAAGATTGTCAGGTATGCTTACATGTGTCTAGTCCCTCTCCTTCATATCTCAGATAGTAAAACATCTCTTCCAACACTAACTGATCAGTTAATACAGTGGGGTATGCTAATGTTTCTTGTGGCAAGAGCACAGGATTTAAAGCCATTTTATCCTCCTTTATAATTCTCTTCTGTTTTTATAAAGCTTTTGCATTAGTCACAATAAATTTTCTGGTGCTTAATGGTGTTGGAGATGACTAATAACTTCACTGGAGGATGCAGGGTTGGAATCCATTATCCCTGTTGTCTAGTGCTCTCCCACAGCCCACATCATCATTCTTTGTTTTTATAAGTGCCCTCAAGGCACATTGTTGATGTGTTCTCCCCAGAATCCAGTGTTTCCCCTAATCCCTGTTATGTTTAAGTGCTGTTAAGGCACAATATATAAGATGTCTTTCTAATGAATAGTGCTTCCCCCATGACCCTTGTTATGTGTAAGTTCTGTTAATGCATGATGTTATACGGTTATACCTTGTGGATAGTGTTCCCCCCATTCAAACCTCTATAGTTATCCTTGGTGGATAGTTGCCCTCCTGACCCACATCTTTTGAGTTTTCTCTGGTGGCTAGTGGTACCCTCTCCCAGTGTTGTAGGCTTTTCTTTTTAGTCTAGGGGTGGGCAGAAGTATGACAGCCATCCCACCCCATATACAAACACTCACACATTTATTCCATGCACACACACACACACACACACACACACACACACACACACACACACACACACACACACACACACACACACACACTGTCTATCCCTGACTAATCTTTCTACTGTTACCTGCCAAGAAGACACACACATTTACTCCCACATTCATTCCAGACACACACAAACACAAATACACAGACACACAGACACAAGCACACATTACCTATCCCTGATTAACCCCTCTGCTGTGACCTGCCATCCAGCCACACACATACATTCACATATCCTGCCCTCACATACATGCACTCACACACCCCTTAACACAACCTAAACACTAAAGTTCCCAGCACATACCTCTGCTGTTCATTTGATGAACATGGCCTTTTGGTCATGTTCATTACCATGAGTGGCCAGAGCAACCTTGCTAATTTATGCAGCCTCACAGGGCCTTTACGTGAGAAACTTTACTGAGAGTCTTTCAATGAGCTATCCCTTGAATTAAAATGAAAATAGAAACTGATTTTCCAGACTGGTATGTTAAGCTTAGAATGCAGGAAGATAAATGATAAAATGCATACACAGTTGCAAAATAACTAAAATATTCTTCTGTCAAAGGCACAAGTTCCGTGATTTGATCCTAATCTCTGATCAGTACCTGTTCTCTCATCAAGTGGACTTTGCATGTTCCTCATGTGTCCAAAAACATGTTGGCTCTTTCTGCCTCAAGGATCGAAGGTACAAGTTTCAAACTCATCCTTCTCGGTTGAACTTGAGGTCTGTCAAGAGAATTCATCCCCAAAAATATGAAGTTGTAGCTAACAGCACAGACTCTAGGTCATGCTTTTCAGGAGGAAAGTCATGTGGGCCAACCACTTTGGGTATCAGTTTTGTGCAGAAGCATTTTAACTAATGTCACCAAAAGGAGCATGAGTTTTTGCCAGTGCTGAGTGAGTTGAAGTTCAACCCACAACAACCTACATCAAGAGTGGGCTATGCACTGCTATTTGCTAGTGTGGGCCTGCTATAAATCCCAGGAGCCCTGTGACAGTAAGTTAATGGTTGCTTAGTGTCCATGTACCCAGACTGGGTTACCTAGGATAGCTTTGTTGAGTGAAATCTGGATAGAAAACCATTTAACCTGCCAAGTGTGAATTAAGTATTCCTACACTAAATGCAGGTTGACTGAACTGAAGCAGCTTGGATGTGGATGATATGGTGGAAAGGCGGAGACTGGATATTACAAGACGAAAGGGCAGTGCAGTGAAATATCTTGGCCTGGATACCAAAATTTATTACTCAGGGGGAGAACAAACTAGAAATGGTGTGAGATTTGTGCTTAGAGACAGTCTTCCAAAGAAGCTGAAAAATGCAGTCAAAAATCAGTGACAGAGTCGTGGCAATCAGCCTCCTGTGTAAAGACAGAACAATTTTCATGATTTCAGTCTATGCTCTATCTCAGGGCTGCAAAAGTGAGGACAAAATGACATTCAAGCAACCATTGTAAGACCTTCTAGATAAAGTGAGGCAAAATGAGTTAGCCTTGATAATGGGAAACCTGAAATTAATTATGTAGGTCTGCATGGTTGGGTAACAGGAATAAGGAAGGAAAAGACATGTGAGATTTCCATCTGGAAAACAGCCTAATGGTGGACAACACATCTTTTGCTAAGAGAGACCATCTCAAGATCACATACGAAAGAAGTCAGCATGCAGCAGAGGTAGGCTTCCTTCTAGTATGGAGAGAGCATTAGGATCAAATCAGAGATTGCAAACACATTGCTTTTGAAATGATAATTAAACATTCATCTGTCCCTGGACCCCCCCCCCCCCCACACACACACACACACACACACACACACACACACACACACACACACACACACACACACACATACACACACACACACACGTACGTGCACGCGCACACACGAGCACACACATGCTTGAACACCGGTATGCACACACACACACACACACACACACACACACACACTCACATGCACACCCACACTCGAACACACATGGAAGCCAGCAGCACCACTGCTGGCTCTATTTCTGTGGTCCACTCAACAGTTTCAATGGGTAGGGCAAAAAGAAGTTAAGAAAGAAAGTCAGTATGGCCTTGTGATGTCCTGATTCCCAGTTCACATCTCTCTGTCTCTCTCGTTGGTCAATGCTTATGGTGTAACAGCAGGAGGACAAAAAGGCTAAATAGGGCAGCTAGGTTCTTGCAAGAAAATGAAGCAAAAAGACTCAGAAAAAAATTGACTGCAGATATAAATATTGCATCTGATGTCAAAGCAGATATACATAATCTAGAAAGCCATCAGAAATGATCATTCTGGAGTAAAACTTTACCTTGCCTTTTTTTTTTTTTGTTACAGGTTAGAAGAGAAAGCAGAGAAGAGACAGAACAGTGTGATGAATGGATAAATATTGTTCTAGAGAAAGATTTGCTGTAGGTAGATTTTGGCTATAGGTATAGTCCAGCTAAAGACCTAGATATGGAAAGACTGGCAGTTTTAGTATTGCCCAGTCAGAGTTTACTTTCCAGTTGGGGAAGTCTTTTAAGATAGGCATCTATGGCAAATAGAGATGTGGAGTTAGACATGTTAGTGCTAAGCTGCTTGTGAGAAGGACAGCTATCATGGGAATATAGGTCTTACTTACATTTTTGCTTGTTTGCTTTGTTGACTGGGTCAGTCCCACTAGAACTTAGTGTGAGAGGGAACTTGTGGCTTCAACTGACTGGTTAGCTACAAAGATGGTCAGATGTTAAGATATTCAGGTTCCTATCACGTACTCGAACTTTTACAAGTTCAAACCTCACATGGTCGAGACCATAAGTTCGAATTTGTAAAAGTTTGAGTGTTTCAATGGAAATCTCCATAAGCGAAGGTTTCCATTTTGTTCAATGGGGGTGCGATCTCAGAGTTGGTATATTTAAGTAGCGGGGGGTGGGGTGCAGGGGGGGCTTTCCCCCTGCTTAAAACAGTTTATTTTGTTTTCCGTTTTTTTTTTTTTTAATTCAGTCGAAGTTTTGTAACTTCGAACATAATGGTTCAAACATTACATGTTCAAAGTTTTAAGACTTCGACTATGTGATATAGACCCAGATATTCAGCACAAAAAGGCATCAAAACATAGACTGGTAAGACAATGAGATGGTAAACACAGTAAATTAAAGTGGGACATGCAGTAGGTGCTGTGAAGGCCAGAGAAAAGCAGCATAGAACTGGTGTGCCAGTAAGTGTCATGTAGAATTATTCATAAAGATTACAAGAAAAAAGCAAATCTAACTAGAGTCCACGTTCTGTCACAAGGCAAGGAAGGATTTGAGACAGAGACAAAGGATTTAGAAACACTGATAAACAGCACATGTACGTTTCTCAGGAGCAGTGGTTATAGTCAGTAGAACTATGGAGATTATGGCCTAACATGAAATCTCTGCTGCTCATTACAGAGAAGCCCATTCAACATAAGAAAACAGTGAGCTGTGCAGCTTCAGTGGTTTCCAGAAGCATGACAAGGAACCCAGTCAGTAGTCACTGATGTGAATGCTTTCATGTCTTGTGAATGGAGTGAGAAGTGGAATGGTTGCCCCCTTCTACATGTGAAAAACAACTAGTTGTTCCATGTAATATTAAATACAGTAGCAACTGGGTGTGAAATGACATACCTATAGGTTTCATTGGAATAAAGTATCAGTCCTCAGTCTACTAAGGTTTTAAATTTATTTTTGAGAGAGTGGAGAGGAAGCTGGTGGAAGTTGGTTCAGAAGGCAAACAAGAAAATCTGCTGTAGGGCAGGTTTCAGTAAACATCTGTGCACAAGTAGTCACTAGATTATATGATTTCCATGGTAAATTACTTCTTGTGTCTTGTTTCTGAGATCTCAAGTCAATATACTAATTTATTTACTGACTGCATTGCATACATTTGTTCACATGCAGCCTTATTATGTTATTCATTGGCAAGTATTTAACTTACAAAACTAAAAACAGTTCACGGTGTTTGAGCAGCAAATAGCAAATAATATACTTCAAAATATGAAACAGAAAGTGTCTTCTGAATCAACTCACTGTAGTCCAAGACTGAATCTTAAATCAAGTCCAATGTAGTAACCACAAAAAGACACCGGCTGTTGTTACATTCCCGTCCAAATGGAATATGTTATAAATCTACCAGCGATGAAAGGAAATCCACCAATGAATGATCCAAAGTCCATTAAAGCAGAACTTTATTATTAACACCACCAAAAAATAAAATAACAAAGTAAAACATGAGAGCAGGTTTAGCACTTTCATCCTAACAAAACATTTGGACTTCTTCAGAACCTGCCATCTTTTAGCTTTCATTCCTTTTTATACCCAATGGATAATAAGACTTAATAATCATTTCATGGTCTGCTGTTTTTTAAAGGTACATTAAACAATGTGCATAAACTGCATAAATGAATTAATATAAAAATAAAAATACAACAATATACATGAACATGTATATAAGTGGCCAAACAATATGTTGTGAAGCATCTTCTTTGTCACTGTATAATAAAAACTCTTAAAAGCACTTTAAAACAATGTACTACAACAAAACTTATACCATGCGGTTTCCCATCCAAAAACTAACAAGGCCCAAACCTGCTTGCCTTCTAAAGTCAGCCCTTTCAGAATGGTGTAATTACAAGTGTAGTGTTTGAAAATGTATTCTTAAATTAAACATTTATGTTAAAAATCTGAAACTTTTAAAACAATATATGAATCTAAAAAATAAAACTATTATTTTTTATGAAAATGTTATCATTATTAGAAAAATGTTGAGATTTAGGGATGGAAATTCTAACACATCAGGGGTAGTCTACATTGGACTATGTACCCAATGTTATAGTTACTACATAGGGAAAACAGAAAGAGCCTTTAAAAAGAGAATTTATAAACACTTAAAGGCAATTAAATCCAAAAATCAAAACAATCCACTTTACAGGTACACATTAAATTGTGACAAGTACAGAGGTTTTAAGTTTGGGATTTTAGACAAAGCTGACAAACAAAATAAGAATCGTGTCTGGGAACTGGATCTGGAAAGGAAAGAATTGGAGTGGCAGTTAAGATGTAATGCCACAGTTTTACCAGGATTAAATGAACACACTTCTATTATGTCTGTGTTAAAAATAAAAGCATTGAATTTATGAGAAATGCATGGAATGTTATATTAAGTGCCTTATTGAATATGGTTCAAACACTTGTAAAAATTTATTCACAAAATGTTTATTGAAATGTTTCCAATAATGCTGAAATTTTCATAAAAAATAATAGTAAAAAACACAAACCACCACGATTCTACAAGTTTCAAGCTCACATAAAATAAACAAGCAAACAATTCCAAGTATAGAAGTGAACCCAAAAAATGGCAGACTGCTCCAGTTCTTCAAATCTCTTTATTCACAAAGATATGAGTGCTTTTGCAGATTATACTGCTTCATCAGATACAAACAAGAATAAAAAGACTGCATTAAATACTCTAATGAACAAATCACATGATGCATTTCACTTAACTCTAAAAGGGATACAGTCCTAACAATATATAGCATTATGCACATAAACTAAAAACATAAAATAAATAAAAACAATATATCTAATATGAGTATAAACTCCTTTTAAAACAGTAGCTACACAAATACTCTATACTAAGTACTGCTACTTCATCTGCATAGGCACCTACTCTTTAGTTTAGGTTTAATGGGCATCCTGTCATTCAACCCATGCCCATAGTCACTTCTGAGCCTTGATTATCCATTTGGCCTCCAGTTGTTCAGTAGTATTTCTAATATCACCACATCTGGCACTCTCAAACACTCTACCAATAGCTATAAATAAAAATGTGTGTGCTAAATCTGTCTCCAAGACATGTTTAGAAAGGGCACTATTTTGGCTGCCCTTACTAATATTCTTTTATACGATCTCACAGGGCTCTATCTACTTTCACAACATAAAATTTAGCACACACTGTACAAGAAGCTAAATAAATTATGAGTTCTGAACTACAAATTGCATATATATTAAATATATATTATTTCTTTTGATCAGGATGTAAAAACATGTTGGTAGTATGTATATACTTGCAAGCAGCACATTTGCCACAGGGAAATGTGCTCTTATCTACTCTCTCAATTCTATGAGTTTTAGGGTAGCAAAGATGATTCTTAAGGGATGTCATCTTTTTATATATAAACCTTGGTCTGGTATATAAAATTCCCATAAGACTTTCATCAGTCATTAGAATGTTCCAGTGTCTCTCAATAACTCTCTGATACCTAACATTATCACTTGCATAAAACATGGGTATTCTCAACTTCATATCCTTAACAGAATCTTGTGGCACTACTGCCTCATTTAACTTAGTTATTTGGTTGGAAAAAAATAGGGTTTGGCACTACTACTTCTCACTTTCCTTACAGCTACAATATTTTCAGCAATTTCTTTGTTCTGATAGCCTCTCACTGTGAATGCTTTTTTCAAATTATTAGTGTGATGCTGGTAATCACTTTTAACCTGGACATCCTAAACGCTTGACTGCGGATTACATTCTTAAAAATGTGTGGTGGATGCATACTTTCTCTATGAAGAAAATGGTTACGATAGCATGGTTTTCTAAACACATTTGTATAAATACCATCACCATTCTTTCCTATGTTTGCATTTAAAAAATGTATACTTGTACTAGATGTTTCAGAAGAGAACTGTAAACTGTTGTATTACTATTAATATAGTCCATAAAGTCATGGAACTTTACCTTTTGGCATCGATTTATCCTTGTGTTTTGTTAACGAAGCTACCACATGATGGATACTACTATCGTTGAACTAGATTACAATCCGGAAGGGAGAGACCTAAACCAGAGATGGAATTGCATTACTGAACAGAGTAACAATCCTCTACTCAGTTTGGAATTACAACAACCAATACTAGTTACAAAAACAGGTACTGTGGAAAATTTAAATGAATTCAACACATTGAGTAGAGACCTGGAAAATAGCTTGTATAAATTACAAAGACTTTTATGGCAGAGACGCCATATGGAAGCATACTTACATTTTAATGTCATTCCCTGTGGGATGAAGGTATTGTGCATGCCTTCCTATGGCGAGAGCCATCCTGAGTTACTGAGGATATGGCAAAAATTGAACATTGAACTTAGCAACAGTTATATCAAATTACTTATTGATTACTTTACACCGATTGAAGTAGAACTCAATATGAAAGCAGAGGCTTTGAATAAAGACATACGTGAGAGATTTAAAGGGGCAATTTATGAAAGAAGGCTTGAGAATTTGTATTCTCAAATAGCTGCATACAGCGATAAGCTACAACAGATTAAGCACCGTAAACTTCAGCGGGATTATAAAGATTTCTCTATGGGCCAAGTTTTTGTATGGCCGAGAAATAACAATCATGATTTAACACAACAGAAATCTCCTAATGTAAATTTACTTGTTGAAAGCCCCAATGAACTACCGTCTGGGAATGTGTCTTGCCCTTTAAATGCTACTTCAGTAGTTGATATGACTGATGCAGGGACTTTGGTTACGTCACCATCAGGAAGTGGTGAATCAAGCGTTAGTGAGAGGAAAGGCACACCCCCACTGAACAAACAAGCTTTTGTAGCAAAGAAAAAAGAAAATGCTTTGGGAGCGAAACCGAAATTGTTTATGGGGAATATGGAGCGTTTTTTACCTCTTCCAGTCCAGACGCGGTTAACATCGAGAAGCAGATCCAACAGCTGGGGCCGCAGAAAGAGGAAGTACTCAGGCGAGAATCCCGTACAGAGAAGACGGACAAGAGACTGAAAGACTTAGTATTTCATTTTTCCAGGTTTGATGTTTCTTCAGTTGACTATTTACTTTTGAACAAAGGGTTATCATATATTCCATCACAAATGAGTAGCTTAAGTGAACTATTAACGGATTTAAGATTGTTTGGACGTTCAGTATCCCTGAAACTATTGTTCTCTACTGATGTACATGATAATTTTGATAACGTCCCAGTACTTAACTTTAAATGGAAAAGCATGTTTATACCTGCACCACCAGTTCACCTTGATTGTTTTATGAAAATGTGTGAGAATGATTTCTACACATATTTTTTAGGACATGCACATAAATGTTTATTTCATAACACAAGTAAAGAAGAATGGTACTCTTTGCATGCTTTACGTAATTAGTTATTAAGCCTGCAGATAAGGGGGGCGGGATTGTACTGATGAATACGAAAGACTACAATGACACTATGCTCAAAATGCTACAAGATGTGGATACTTATAGTGAAATTAATCAGGAAAAGTTAGATAAGATAGTAAATGAGATATACAATGACTTGTATGATTTGCTGATGTGCAGACAAATCAACCATGATTTGTATTTATATTTTCTAGTTGAACATCCTCACATACCCTATATCAAAGGCCTACCCAAGATACACAAAAATATCTTTCCTTTACCAATGAGACCTATAGTAGTAGGTGAAGGCTGGGTAACAGAGACGGTTTCCATTTACATAGAGAAAAAATTAAGTCCATTAATTAAGAATATTCCATCGATATTAAGGGATACATATCAACTTATAGATACATTGGATCTACTTTTTAAGGATGGTTTACCTGATACATGCATGTTAGTTACTCTGGATGTAAAAAGCTTATTTACTTCTATTCCTAATGACTATGGATTGCAAGCAATTAGGGAACTACTGAATCATACTACGGAGTTTACTAATGATGAACAAATATTAATTGGCGCATTATTGGACATGGTTTTATCTAATAATGTTTTCATGTTCAATAACAAATTATATCTACAGAGATGGGGTGTCGCCATGGGCACCCCATACGCTAACACATATGTGAATTTAGTTGTCCATCAGTGGGAAAGAACACATCTTTTTAATAGTAGATATTATTCCAAAATATTATTATATAGGAGGTTTGTAGGCGACATACTACTGTTTTGGAATGGTACGTTGAATGAACTGAATGAGTTCATTCAATATTTAGAATCCACAACTGAATTTTTGAGATTTACCTTTGAGTCTTCTAGATACAGTATTGATTTCTTAGATATCACTATCAGGAGAGATGAACAAAATCACATAGCCACTTCATTATTTAGAAAATCTTGTTGGGAAAATACCTTACTTTATTTCAACAGTATGTATCCTAGATTCGCATTTCCTAATATTGTTAAAAGTCAATTTATTAGGCTTTCCAGATTATGTAAAGATCCCTTGATTTTGAAGTAAGAAGCTGATCTTATGGAAGACTTATTTATAGAGAGAGGCTATAACAGCATTATGGTCAGAGATATTAGAAATTCAATACTGAATGAATCCATTCAGAGCATAAAACAGAAATTTACTGGTCAAAAGAGAATATATAAAACAAAGAATGATTCCAAAGTGACTTTTATTACAAGATTTACGAATGACATCAAGGAGATTATCAGAATAATATCAAAAAATTGGCATGTACTTACAGTAGATATGGATACAGCAAAGGTGGTAGGTCTAAGACCAAGTTTCACGTATAGAAACAGTAAAAACTTGAAGAGGCTATTATGTATTGAACACATTAACCCTGAAGTTAGGCAATTTAGATACCCTAGATTACTTGGAACCTTTCCATGTGGTAAATGCAATATGTGTGGAATGATCACTAGAGAACAGATCTTTATACATTCGATACTGAATTACAAATTTGAGCCAAGGTTTCTTGCCTCCTGTGATGACACAAATTTGATATATCTAGCTAATTGTGATCTATACCATGCCTTTTATGTAGGCATGACAACCAGGAGACTGAAGGAAAAGATATATAACCACACATATGACATCAGGAAATCTGACCAACGTAATGCTTTAGCCAAGTATTCTATGTCCCATTTAGGACATAGTTTTAAATTCAGAGTACTGCAAATAATACGCCCCAATAAGAGAGGAGGAAATAACATGAACCATCTGGAAAAAGTAGAACTTGAATGGATATTTAGGCTACGAGCACATCAGGATCCAGGTCTTAATCAGTTTATTACTATTAAACCCTTACTTGAAGCACATAGATTGAAATAAGGGTTTTAGTAGCCATGGATGAGATAGATGTGCCTAATACTAGATCAGATTCTGATTTTAGATTTATTATAGTCTTACACATATATATTATTTTGAATTTGACCTGTTTATTTATGTTTGCATACATAACAGAAATAGGTGGCAGCACCTTTTTTAGAGTATTTAAGTATCTTACTTAATTAATATCTATGTTATATCATTTATGTTTTCATATATTGTTTTTATATATTGATTTTATCTAGGTATTACATGTATATATATATATAATTAGATTTATACATGCTACCTACAGCAAAGTAATATATTCAGGTATATATACATGCAGACAGAACCATGTCATTTATAAAATATCAATGTATTTATTATTTTTTATTTACTATTATGATTATTATCAGTATTCATTTTGAATATATCTAGTCTGAGAATTCTCATCAATTGATTTTTGGGTTCTGGGCTGTATTACATGAAATGCTATTGTGCGAGTATATATACATTGCAGGAACTTGGGTCATAATTTTTAAATCACTTGATTAATTAATTAATTAATTATTTGCTTCTGAGTGTTTTCAATCAATGATCATGTATATAATGTCAGCTTTTGCTTGGTTAATTGAGATCTGATGAAGCGTACCTGTGATGTATGCGAAAGCGCTTATCTTGTCTTTATATTAAAAATACTTTTGCTTTTCGTGGTAGTCCGCTATCGTCTTTATTAAGTTAAACTGCTCAGTGGACCCACTCCACAAAATAAATAAATCATACACAAATCTGCGATAAAATGAAATAAACTCATTATATGCACCATTTATCACAAATTCCTGTTCCCAGGTCACCATGATAACATTGGCACAGCTATTGGCACAAGATGTGCCCATAGCTATGCCATGCTTCTACTAATAAAATTTTTTGTCAAATAAGAACACAATATTCACTAATACCATGTCTAATAGCACTAAAATTAATTTGATTGTAGTTTCATCAAAATCAGAAAAGGCATTCAAAAACTTTTTTAACACAAATTATACCCATGTCATTAGGAATTACAGTAAAGAGAGAAGATACATCCATTGTAACTAGCAAAAATGTGCTTTGTGAGCTGCAAGCATATCATATAACTCTTCTAGAAACTGCTTAGTATCTCTTAACAAATATTGCTCAGACACAGCTCCACGTGGTCCTGTTGAGTCTTCCTGGCTACAGAGAACTGAAAAAAGCGACTGCTTTCCTGATTAAGTATCCTGCTGTTTTTTTATATTTGTTTTACCTTCTACTGCTTACCTAGAGCAAGCTTTAACTGTTTTCATGGTTATTTACTGCATTTTTATTATCTGCACTTAAAAGTACATTTTAGTCGAAATTAGTCTAATTCAAGTCGAAAAGTGTTTGTTTGCTGTTTAATTTAATTGTTTGGCTGCCCACTAAAGTGTGCTAGCCTGTACTACTGACTTATTGCCTTTTCTGCATTTCTGTGTGTTTCTATTTAAAAACAAAAAAAAAAAAATATTCCTTGTTTTCCTGCCTCTCCTAAACTAGTTAGACCAGTTTACAGGCCTTGCTGTATCCTGGGCTGTGTTGTAGTTCCTGTGTTGTCCATTGCCTTACTTGGATAGAAGGAAGTTTCTTAGCTCACCAGTGGGAGTGGGGAGTCTTGAATAGCCTACCTGTCCTTGAGGGAAGTGACCTCAGCACAAGAAGCTGTAGTAATTGGTCATTTTGACCATTTCTAGCTCTTTTGAAGTTCCCTGGTTAAAATCTGCCTCTGGCATTTTTTGAAGCCATATTGCTCAGACACAGCTCCACGTGGTCCTGTTGAGTCTTCCTGGCTACAGAGAACTGAAAAAAGCGACTGCTTTCCTGATTAAGTATCCTGCTGTTTTTTATATTTGTTTTACCTTCTACTGCTTACCTAGAGCAAGCTTTAACTGTTTTCAGTTATTTACTGCATTTTTTATTATCTGCACTTAAAAGTACATTTTAGTCGAAATTAGTCTAATTCAAGTCGAAAAGTGTTTGTTTGCTGTTTAATTTAATTGTTTGGCTGCCCACTAAAGTGTGCTAGCCTGTACTACTGACTTACTGCCTTTTCTGCATTTCTGTGTGTTTCTATTTAAAAACAAAAAAAAACCAAAAAAATATTCCTTGTTTTCCTGCCTCTCCTAAACTAGTTAGACCAGTTTACAGGCCTTGCTGTATCCTGGGCTGTGTGTTGTCCATTGCCTTACTTGGATAGAAGGAAGTTTCTTAGCTCACCAGTGGGAGTGGGGAGCCTTGAATAGCCTTCCTGTCCTTGAGGGAAGTGACCTCAGCACAAGAAGCTGTAGTAATTGGTCATTTTGGACCATTTCTAGCTCTTTTGAAGTTCCCTAGTTAAAATCTGCCTCTGGCATTTTTTTGAAGCCATATTGCTCAGATACAGCTCCACGTGGTCCTGTTGAGTCTTCCTGGCTACAGAGAACTGAAAAAAAGCGACTGCTTTCCTGATTAAGTATCCTGCTGTTTTTTATATTTATTTTACCTTCTACTGCTTACCTAGAGCAAGCTTTAACTGTTTTCATAGTTATTTACTGCATTTTTTATTATCTGCACTTAAAAGTGCATTTTAGTCTAAATTAGTCTAATTCAAGTCAAAAAGTGTTTGTTTGCTGTTTAAGTTAATTGTTTGGCTGCCCACTAAAGTGTGCTAGCCTGTACTACTGACTTATTGCCTTTTCTGCATTTAGCGCGGAGTTGCCACTAGAGCACCATCGGGCAGCGCCAGTTAAACAAGGTTAAACTATTTCTGGCTCCGTAAAGTCTGCTCTTCATTTTTTCCCTTAGAACTGCTCTACTTGTAATCTAAACAGTCTATTCTCTATCTGTAAAGCTCAGCACTTGTTCCTAAAGCATTTTTTAGTCAGGTAAAGCACTTCTATATTATACAAAGTACCTCACTAGCTTAAAACCCCCTTAAGTACCCACTTCCCTATAGGTCCTTTCTGACTCAGTTACACAGCAAACTTTTTCATTTCTTATAGCATGTCAAAGGGTCAGTTGCTAGTGTCCTCTCCTGCTCAGCTGGTGAATCTGGGAATATTGAGGCAATGTTACAATTGCCTCATGTACACAGACAACCCTCTCCTCCTCCCACAAAACACAAATACATGCGAGAGATGCAACTATATAGCCAAACTGGAGGCTGAGCTCTCTCAACTCAGGACTGGCAAAACCAGACAGGAGGAGAAGGTAACCACACACACCATAAACCCAGTCTCACATAGAACTATCACAACTACAAATCAAACACATAAACACACAAAGACATACTCAGAGGCACTGATCAAAAATCTACCAAAACAGCAGAGGCCTCCAAAGCAGACACCCAAACAACTGCCACCTCATGACATAACACAAGCAACACATAGATCACAAAGTCAGTGTGCAAATCAGTCACAGCCCTTAAGGCCAAACACAATGCCAGACACACTTGTCATAGGTGACTCCATAGTCAGACACACTGACGTCCCACTCACCAGACTGAACAAGGAGAGGGTCACAGTAAGCTGCCTGTCGGGCGCTAGAATCCGCCACATAACACAAGCACTCAGGTCACTCCACAGCAAGTACAAGTATGACTCAGTCATTGTCCATGCCGGTGTGAATGACCTGAGACATACCTCCCTGGACTACATGAAAAGAGACATAAAGGAGCTCTCAGATTATGTAGCCCAGGCTGGTATGACCCTGACCCTGAGCAGTATCCTACCTTCACCAAGAATGATGCCACAATACAGAGACAAAATGATCAGTTTTAATAATTGGCTTAATTTCCGGTGTCATTCTAGGGGGATCCAATGTCTGTCTTCCTGGAATGACATGCTTGACAAGCCACGCTGCTTCGCAAGGGACGGCTTGCACCTGTCACCTCTGGGTTTCCGGATATTGGCAAAGGCTCATGCCACCCCCATAGTGCCTTTTTTAGACAAGGCTCAAATTCTAAACCCACCACCCTAGAAAACAATAATGGAAAAAAACTAAGGGTAATGCTGCTCAATGCCAGAAGTCTAAATCTCAAGATGCACGTCCTCGAAGCCCTCCTCAGTATGGAGAACATCGATGTCTGTGCTGTGACTGAAACCTGGTTCAAGGCTCCTGAGAGCACCCCGGCACTATCAGGTTTTACCTCATATCATGCGTTCTGGCCCCAAAACCCGGACCGTACCACAAAAGGAGGGGGTGTATCCATATTCATCAAGGATACCCACACCTCCAGGCTGGTGGCAACTCACGAAGCATCAGAGACCATTCAGGTGCAATTAACCATAGGCAAAACTGCTCGACAGTTTGTAGCATGTTACAGGCCACCCTCTCAAACTCAGGAACCCCACACAGCCTTCCTGAAGATACTGGAGAGTATAAATGTCTCTCCAAACACCATCATATTGGGTGACTTCAACTACCCAAACATAGACTGGGAACATTACTCAAGCCCCAATACCCTAGCCCAAAGGTTCCTGGAGTTCATAAACTCAAATGCTATGGAACAACTTGTCACCATTCCCACAAGAGGTGAAAATATACTAGACCTGATCATCACAAACATGGGGACAAAATGCTCCACACCAGAAGTATATCCCTCATTGGTGAGATCAGACCATAAACTAATCTCACTGGAGATCCACATCCCGCCCCCACCCCCAACAAAAAAGACCACATTGAAGAACTTCTCAAAAGCCAACTTCACACTTCTTAAGACTGGTGTGGTATCCTTCAAGGCCCCTGAGCCATTGGAAACCACAACCCACGCTGCTGAATCCCTTACAAATGCTTTCTACAAGCACCTCCAGGATTGCATGGATCAAGCAATCCCAAATAAAATCAAGACCATTTCCACCAAAGGCAAGCGCCCGATCTGGTAGACCCCAGCCATAAACAAACTTTACAACAAGAGGAGAAAGCTACTACAAGATAGAGCAAAATCCCTAAAAGGGAAGACATCTCTGATCAATACTAGTAAAAAACTACGATCACTCATAAAATCATCCAAGGCCAACTTTGAGAGAAAAATCACCAAGGACTCAAAAGACAATCATAAGGCCTTCTTTAGCTATGTTAGAAATCTGGGTGGAAACTCCCAGATATGCTCAGAATTAGTCCAAAATGATACAAAAATCACTGAACCCACAGACATTGCAAACATACTGGCAGACAGGTTCAGTGAAAATTTCTCCCCTTCCTCCCCCCCCAAAAGGAGAAATATCTATCCCAGCAGAGTGTAGCCTCCCAATCATCTCAAATGCCCAGGTTGAGAGCTGCTCTCTCTAAAGCTAAAAACACAGCATCAATGGGACCGGATGGTGTCCCCAGCTGTGTGTTACACAAACTCAATGAGGAACTAAACCCACACATAAGGCTGCTGTTTAATCTTAGCCTTACCACAGGATACGTACCCAAAGAGTGGCATACGGCAACTGTGGTCCTACTCCACAAAGGCGGTGCTTCTACGGACCCGGGTAATTACCACCCCATAAGCTTAACAAGCCTGGTCTGCAAAGCTATGGAGAGGATCATAATGGAACTCATAAATAAAGACATAGGCGACCTACAGACATTGGATCCTACCCAATTCGGCTTTGTCAAGGGCAGATCATGCCTCTTGAACTTGGTCGACTTTTTTGAAACAGTCACCAAGGCCATTGATGAGGGTAAGGCAGTTCACACAGCCTACCTTGACCTTGCAAAAGCTTTTGACACAATACCCCACTTGGGTATCATAGAAAAGCTCACCAGCTTAGATGTAAACCCATATGTCACAAGATGGGTTGCAAACTGGCTCAAGGACAGAACCCACAGGGTTAGAGTTGCTGGTGCCATGTCAAACTCCAAGCCGGTCACAAGCGGTGTCCCACAGGGCTCAGTCCTGGGCCCCCTCTTGTTCGGCATCTACTTTTCAGAAGTGCAGGCAAACATAGGAGGATTGTGGCTGACAAAGTTTGCAGATGACTGCAAACTGGGCCATAGTTGAAAATCCATCAGACACAGATATCCTTCAGAGAGGTCTCATAGAAATGGATAACTGGTGCCAGAGCCATGGCCTTAAGCTAAACGCCAAAAAATGTATAGTCATACCCTTTGATAAAAACAAGGTAACCCCAAGTTACCACATAGGTGGCAATCCATTAAGCACAGAAGAGGTTATCAGGGACCTGGGGACCCAAGTTGACAGTAACCTTTCTTTTGACACTCACATTGCCAAAGTGGTTAGGAGGACCTTCTACATTGCCCACCTGATTATGAAGGGATTCACATCCAGATCAAGGGAGGTCATTGTTCTCCTGTACTCTTCACTTATCAGACCAATGATTGAGTACAATGCCCCATTCGGAATGTATCTTACCCGACATCTGCAGCAATTGGAAAGACCCCAAAAGTTCCTCACCAAAAGGATAAAGGGGCTCAAAATATGCCATATGCTGCCCGACTGAAGAAACTCCAGCTTTATTCAGTCGCATACCGCCTGCTCAGAGGTGACCTGTGCCTGACAAACAAGGCCATGTCCAACCCGGAATTAATGGACATGCTCCACCTCAAAAATCCAAATCCACCAGAGCCACAAGAGCAAGAGACTTAAACCTCAACACGGATATAAATAGGATGTGCTGGAGGGACAGATTCATCACCCAGAGACTCCCTATGCTGTGGAACAGAATCCCGGTCCATGTGAGACAGAGCACCTCGCTGGCTCTGTTCAAGAGGAATCTTGACCAGTGGATGGGAGATCGTAGGTTTACCCCGGGGATCATCTCTGTATCACTGCTGGACAGAGGCACGGCAAACTAATGGGTATAGTATTCTTCAACCTAAGGGGTGGTGAAAGCCACACAACTCTGGCTAGGCTTATAAATGCCCTAGGGCAGATAGTCTAGTATGAACCTATGAACCTATGAACTTATGAATAGTGTTAAGAATAGGTCTCAGCTGTTTTTCAAGAAAAATAGATGTTGGTTTAGTGCACCAGTCATGACCTGCGACTATGGGTTTAAAAGGGGGTGAACAGGGTCTTCATGCAGCTTTGGAAGGCCATTGATGACAGGAATAAGGGGATGTGCAACAAAAAATCGTCATGTAAACTCTTATCTAGGATACCAGATTTAAACAGCCTGTTTAACACATCATAAACACTCTGAGTCATGTTGTCTACACGTCTCTTATTAACTTTTTCATAAAACACTTGATCAGCCAACATACTTAACATATCTGCTGTACATCTAACACTGTCGAAAATTACAATTGGACCCCCTTTATCAGCAGGTCTCACAATGATGTTAACATTATTTTCAAGTCCTTTCAGTGCTAAATATTCAGCTTTTGACAAATTATACTTGTTCTTATTTCCAAAGAATAAGAAGTCTCCTTTTTGCATTCGCATACTCTGTATTGTTATCAGCTAATTCACTTTCAAAAATGTTAACTAATTATAGGTTTATATGACTTCTGGTCTGTATCCCCTAGCCATAAATCTGCTGGCCAAAAATATCAAGCCTTGATATCAAGCACTGATATTTAAACACCACCTCAATATTCAACTCCTGAACTTATCTGCCCCTCACCACAACAGTGAAGAAATCCTTTATGCCAATCTCAAACTAAACCCAAACAAAACAATCAATATCATAGGATGCTACTTCCCACCAGGGCAAAATATTACACCCCTAGAAAATCTCCTGAGCTGGGCTACTCTATAACTACCCCAGGAAACCATCACTCTCGGTGACTTTAACATCAACTGGCTATCCTGTAATAACAATCTCCCAACCATTCACCTTAATCTCCATGGGTTCACTCAACTCATCCAATCCCCTCCCTGAATCAACAAAAACCTTAACAATCATACCTTACTTGATTGGATCCTAGTCAACAAAGCCCCTCACTCTTACTTAGCAGGCTGTTTACCTGACAGTCTTAGTGACCACTCCCCCAATTTCCTAATTCGGCACCACACACACAGTCTCAAGCCCATTATCCACAGGCAAATATGGAACAAGTCCAACTTCAACCCCAACTCTTTCATCTCCTCCCTGCAAAAAGTTAACTGGTCATGACTAAAATACCTCAACCTAGATGAGGCTGTCCACTTCTTCAACAGTACCTTCCTCTCAATCCTAAACACCCATGCTCCTGTAAGAAATGCCAAAGTCAGATCTAGGCATGCCCCATAGTTACAAAAGACCACCAGAACCCTAATGAAATTCAGAGATAAGGCCTAGGAGCACTGATGACTAACAAAAAAATAACTCAGATAGGCAATCATTCCTTGAACTGCACAATAAAGCCAAAAAGCATATAAAATTAGACAAATCCATCTACTATAAATCCACCCTAAACTCTACCCACCACAACCCTAAGCAATTCTGGTCCACTGTTAACACTATCCTCCACCCAGGGAAGGTTGATACCCCCCAGCCGTCCATTCCACCCTCCTCCAGCAGTATTCTGAATCCTTCAACAAACACTTCACTGAAACTATAACATATCTAAACAAACAACATTTCCCTACAACAGCCTCCCCAACTCCTAACCCTAAACCCCCACTCCACTTTTCGTCTTCACCTCAGTACCTACCTGCAACATAGAAAGACAATTGTCAAAACTTAAACCCACCAAACTCGCAGCTGACAATCTCCCCTCTGAATACTTGAAAATTGCAGCTGATACACTAGCCTACCCAATTTCAATTCTAATAAATCGTTCCATAACAGAAGGCTATGTTCCCTCGATATGGAAAATATCTCACATCATTCCCCTCCACAAAGTTACCCCCTCCACTGACCTCTCCAATTACCACCTCATTGCTATCCTCTCCCCTGTCTCCAAGATACTTGAAAAATGTATCAACACCCAGGTCACCAACTACTTCCTAGCTAATAATCTCCTCTCCAAAAGCCAACATGGTTTAAGGCCATATTACAGCACTACTTCTGCTCTGCTCTCCTTCACCAACACTATAATTCATCAGAAAAACAATGGCCTCTTCTCTACTGCCGTATTTCTAGATCTCTCAAAGGTCTTTGACATGGTATCTCATGAGCTACTACTCTCTACTCTCTACTCTCCCCATCCTCTCCTTCTCACAATCATCCTGCAACTGGTTCCACAGCTATTTACATGGATGCCAGCAATGAGTAATCTGGGACAATAACCTATCACCTCACCTCCCAGTTACTCTTGGAGTTCCCCAAGGGTCTATCCTTGGCCCTCTGCTATTCTCACTTTTCACTAACAACCTACATACTGCCACCACACAAGCATCTCTTATACAGTACGCAGATGACTGTACTCTCATCTGCTCTGCCCCCACTCTACCAGAACTACAACAAATCACACAGGAACCATTCTCTTCTGTAGAAAGCTGGCTATCCAATGCTCAGCTCCTACTCAACCCAAGTAAGACAGAACTTCTCCTATTCCAACCTTCCAAAGCCACCCAAAACACCTCCCACTTCAACATTCTCGCCAAAGACAATACCATCATCTCTCCATCAGAACACACAAAATTACTCGGTGTGGAAATCGACAACAAACTTAGATTTGACACCCACATAGCTCTCACAATAAAAAAAGTTCACAAGAAACTTGGTGCATTATATCAAAGCCGCCAATTCCTAACCAAGGCAGCTAGAATCTCAATAGCCAATTCCCAGCTAATCTCCATCCTACTTTATGCATCTCCCATACTTAACCAACCATAGACAGACAGACAGACCTACACAAGCTGTATGTTTGTTACAACAAAATTGCTAAATTTGCCACTGGAACCTCCTACTGCAGTCATCATTGTAGCTCCCTTAAAGAATTAAACTGGCTAGAACTCCTACAACTCCTTCACTTAGTCAAGTCACCCTCGCTCATAAGCTTATTAACCACCCCCTTAACATCCCTTCCCTTTAAGCCCTTCTCCAACTCTATCACTCCACTAGGCCCCTAAGATCAAGCAACAAAAATCAACTCACTGTTATCAAACCCAAAAACTTAGCAGGAGAAGCCATATTTTCACATACCATATCTAAACTTTGGAACAATCTTCCACCCTCTATAACTACTCTACCTTCCAACAGCCTTTTCAAGACTGCACTCAAATTCCACTTAAATTTGCACTGGCTTTGTCCTTGTTCTAATTCAGACTAACACCCCCACCTTTACCCCCTCACCTAGACTCTTAACCCAACTATACTACCACCACTACTAACCACAGTCAGAATTAGCTAGTTGTCTTTACATACTTTAAAATCTTGTCTGACTAATATTATAAATGACAAGAAACTATCTTAACTTGCAACATTTACTGTACATACTGTTGATAATCAATATCTTGTTATTGTATTAAAGCCAACAACCTACAATGTTGTTTACTATTGCTGCAACTTTGCATCTCTATTTATCATGTACATGATGTGGAGCTTTTCTCCCCAGGCATCTACTGAAAAAGGACCTGCGTCCAGTCAGAATTTCCTGCTAAACAAATGTAAAAAAATAAATAAATAAGCCTATATGCACATCCAGTCATGTTTAAAACTGTGCTTGGTTATTAGAAGATATAAGTGAATATGGTAAAGTAGGATATATGGCTAAACAGTAGCATATCACTCAATGAAACTGCTTTCATCAAAAAAAGAAATCACATATTGTAAACTATAGCAAAAAATGCAAAAAGGGCAATTTTTCATGAAAATAAGCCCTCACAGCACTCCACACACGCGCGCGCGTGCACGCACACACACACACACACACACACACACACACACACACACACACACACACACACACACACACACACACACACACATCTCTAGGTATAATAACTCCAAGATCAGCTAGCCCTTTGTCAATGAAACATGGGAATCAATGGAAATTGTTTAACAACTCCTGTTGTTTTTTAGGAGCAGGGGTCAGAGATCAGCAAAGAAACTACTAAACTGTTCCAAAGTAAATTAATTATTTGCTTTATAGTTTAACATATATTTTTAGTTATATTGCCAAACATGCATAAACTGTAATACCTATTATATAGAATTACATAATATCAGTTTAAATATGTTTCAAAAAGGACTTGGCTATAACCACTGTACTTTAGCATGTATGATATCCCATCAAATATAGAAATAAAAAAAAAACTCAGCTTCTCACTATATGTTATTTCCTTTATACTTATTTTTTTAAATATTGAACTCCACTCCATGTAGCACAGAAGGATGAATCTCTGGCTGTAGCCATGATCTGTGTTTGATTAGTGACACAGGTTCTAGAGCAGTGGTGCACAACCTTTTTGTGGGGAGGGCCACTACACGAATTCTTAATGCATCTGTGGGCCACCTCAAAACATGGTAAGTCATTACAAATTAACAATAGGTACAGGTGACTGGCATTTTTACTTAAGAAAGCAGTCATGAAATTGCTTGTGTTCTACTTCAACTTTGCATTTAACTTTATTTTGGTTTGCAGCCATGACTTATTACAAACTCTTGCAGAAAGTTACTACTGTTTACAGACTACAAGTTATAAACAACAAAGAATGGTTACTTCCAAAGCTAAAATTAGAGGTGTGCACAAATGCAGTCAATTAGGTAAGTAAGCACGTGCTGGAAAGTTTGTGTGACTGGAGTAAGGCATAGCATTTTTTCATTTTTTTTTTTTAATTTTGGTTACTCTCTGGGGGGCCAGATGGTGTTGTGCCGAGGGCCGGACGTTGTGCACCACTGTTCCAGAGGGAAGGACATGTGAAGACGGAAGCCAGTGACCATTACCAACTTGCCCATCCTAGTGGTAGGGAAGAACAGTGACTTGCCACATGAGTGAGTCCTATTGAGAGCACCTGGGTGTTGCATCTGTAGGAAAAGGACCTGATAATCACACAGTTTCTGCTGTGCAAGTAAACTAAAGCCAAAACAATGGTTTGTGGAGGCCTGCAAGCTTCCAACAGTAATCAGCTATAGAAAAGATCAAAACAGCAATCAGCCATGTGGGTTTAGGAAACACAGGGTCGGGGAAGGGAGACACTGGGTCTGGAAAACTGACCCACTCCTCTACACCTAACCCTAACCTCTCTGGAATTCAAATGGTTTGATTATGCCCGCCATCCATTGAACAAATTGACCATAAAACGCTCACCTAAGATGGAAGGTGGATGGCTTCCTCTCTGAGAGAGGGATCAATCAGATTAAAAGGACAAAGGAAGGGGAGTCATTAGAAAAGGCCCATGGGAGAGTGCTGATTCACTTTAAGCTAATGGGTTCTTACATGGATTACATAAAAAGGCATTTCTAATTCTAAGTAGGTTGAGAATAAGATTTTATAAATGTAAAGGATTTGTTTTCTGTGATACCCCATGACATAGGCCTTGATTGGTTTCAGGAATATTTATTTGGGAAGGGGGTACCACAGGGGACCATCAACACATACGTTGAGATGATGGAAATTGTTTTAAAGAATAATTACATTTATTTTGATGAGCAATTTTTCTTGCAAGAAACAGGTGTTGCAATGGGTGTTGCTTGCATCCCTCTCTTTGCAAATATTGTGATGTGTGAATGGAAATGAAGATTTCTCTTCAACCATTCAGGATTTCAGGATTGTGTGTTATATTTTCATTACCTTGATGACCTGTTTTTTATTTGGAAAGGTCATAAGGATAGTATTCCTGTTTTTCTTGATTTTATCAACAATACTACTGATTTTTTTTTAATTTTCTCATGTAATAGGTGAACATTATATTTGTTATTTAGATGTATTCTTAAAAAAAGACAAGGTGAATTGTAAATATGTATCCACAATATATAGAAAACCCACCTATTCGAATTCTTTTTTACATTTTGAAAGTTCACATCCACTTACACAGCAAAAAGCGGTTGTCAAGGGACAATTTGTGAGGGCCGTAAGGACGGTATCCAATTTTGATGCTTTCATTGCATAATGTAATCTTTTAGAGGAGATGTTCATTAAGAAGGATTATACAACGACCCCTCATTAATATTCAAAAACGTGCACGCTGATTGGCAGTGTGCATGTTGTAAATCTGAGTTATAGTAATGGAAAAAGTTCCGGTCGCCCGGACTTTTTCCATTACTATAACTCTTTTTTTTTTACAGCAATGAAGAACGCAAGATCCCCATTGTTTTACACTGTCTCGCTATGTTAAACGAGTTTAACATAATGAGAGAGCTTTAAAAAAAGCAACGGAGATCTTGCTTTCTCCGTTGCTTTTTTCAAAACTGTCTCGCTATGTTAAATGGGTTTAACATAGAGAGACAGCTTTAAAAAAAAGCTCCGTTGCTTTTTTTAAAGCTGTCTCGCTATGTTAAACCTATTTAACATAGCAAAACAGTTTGTAAAAAGCAACGGAGATCTTGCTTTCTCCATTGCTTTTGCCCACAGCTCTGATCAGAACTGCCGCAGAATACCAGACAGCTGCGGAAGGACAGCAAGGAGGCATTATACAATGCCATTATTTAAGAAAAGTAGGGTTTTTTTCCCTTAAATAATGTCATTTTATAATAGCAATAACCCACTTCTGGGTGTGGGTAATGCTGGATTTACCCACGGTTGGCTTTGTTTGGCCACTCGGGCTTCGCCCTCGTGACCAAACCACACCAACCGTGGGTAAATCCAGCATTACCCACACCCAGGTGTGGGTTATTGCTATAATATCCCATAACTTTTGTACATGATCTCAGAGGGGAGGTGGTGTTAAAAAGAAGATCAGGTTTTTATTTCCCTATTATGGGTGGTGGCAATATATCCACATTTAATGATGGGATAAGTGAAGTTGGACAAGATGAAAAGTTGGTAAATGAAAAAGAAGTAATGAATTTTAGACTGTCCTTTATTACCAAGTTCACAGTAGATTCTCAAAAGGTTTGGGATATCATTTTTAAAAATTTGCATGTGTTGATTGAGGATGGGGGCATTAGACCCAAAATAAGTAGTAAACCCACCATAGTGTGGAAAAGAAGCTCGGATTTGAAAAATTTGGTGGAAAGACCCCTTAGAAACATGAACTTGTAAAAACCCTACAAATGCACAAGTGTGGATGTTGTCCTTATTGCATATATATTAATGTAGGGGAATTGTTTGATATTAATTGTTACATTTTGAAAGTGAGGGGTAGTTATAATTGTAACAGTGTGGGTGTAGTGTATGGGGCTCTATGTCAATTATGTCGAGCCTTTTATCTAGGGAAAACCGAACGTAAATTGAAGAATCGTATCTATGAGCATAACTATGACATCAGGGTTAGGAAAACTACCAATGCTCTTCATAGGCATATACTTGAATTCCCGGGGCATTATTTTAAATTCATTGTTATTGAACAGGTTTTAAATAATGAGAGGGGTGGCCCATGGCAGTTGTTATTGGAGAACAGGGAACTTTATTAGATTTTACTTCTGGTGGCTGTTGGGTTACCTAGATTAAATGAAATGACATCCATCGGATGTGTCTTAAAATTGAGGGCACAGTGCAGGTAATTTAATTGTTCACATTGTTCATATAATATATCATGTTTTGATTTTTATGTGTATTTTTATATACATATATTTTTAAAAATATGTATTAATGTTTTTATGTCTTGGGATTGTTGTCCTCTTTTATTTCTGTGGAAGTGCATTTTCATATCTGTTCTTATTCCTTTAAATGTTAAGTGAATGGAGTCATGTGATTGTTTTAGTATTTAAATGGGGTTGATGTAATTTTGTAATTGATCTGATGAAGTCTTGTATTTAGCTTGACGAAAGCGCTTATGCATTAAAAGTTTGCGGACCAGGTCCAGGCATCCGTGTTTTTCTTGTGGTTACAGTGTTGGTGCTTTTTTGGTTTTATAACAGTAATTGATAACCATTAGTGATGCCACAATAATTCAGCTGCAACATATAAACCATTAGCCATTAAACCATTAAGTCAAGCCAGATGGCGTAACCCAGTCTGCACCAACTACCACTACAGAATAAACGGGTGCATATTCCAAGCTACTTTGGACCTGGTGGCAAACCCATTTAACTCATCCTTACAAACCACATACCCCTTGATGTGGACAACAGTCAAATCTTGGTCTAACTTGAGGAGAGCCGAGGCCACTGATCAGGAGCAGGGAGAAAAACAAGGGGGGGGTGAACTCATAAGGCTGCCGCCAACCTGCCATGTAGCATGTCATTCCCCCCAACAGCCCACCTCAAAAAGGAAAGTCTGAGTCATGGGAGGAACCAAGTTAAACTTTGAAAAACTCTTTAACAGCGAAAACAATATCCAAATTAAACAAGTAAAAATCCATGTTATTCACATGAGCATTGTCCAAATCGTAAAAATAAGGATCCAGTCTGTCAAGATCTCTGTGCTGAATCACATGGAAATTAATTTAACTAGCAACCCACATGACTCAATGGTTGATGAAATGGCTTACTCTTTCAGTAGCACTGGACCTTCTAGCGCCTTTCCAGTGATATATCGGAATGATGGCAGACCAGACCAAAGCCAAATTCAGATACAACAGCCATAACTGGTGCATATTAAACAGCATTCTGGCCAAGAGGATTTTTTTAGGGGCCTGAGCCAAATTATTGCCCCTGAGGTAGATTGCTATAATTCTGGGTAAGGCTTCCTCCATGGTGATTTTACACCAAATGTCCCAGAACTGAAACCATCAGAGTCCAGAAAAGCCAAAAGAAAGAACTGTCCAACTGTTAATATCAAAAGGACTTTAATGACCAACCAGGAAGGTCAAAATTCATGTTGTGGCTTTCTCGATGAAAGAATGTCTCAAGAGCCAAATTACCTCTTTCCCTGCAACAGAAATAAAAATTGATGCCTGATGTAAGACAAAAAGGCATCAGACACCCACCTTCCTGTTCTTTGAATGACCTTGACAGAATGCCCTTCCATGTCCAAGTTCAAGGTATGACCTATCATGAAGGAATGTGAGGCGTAACCTTGTAGATAAATGTCTTACCCTGCCATGACCTGCCTAAGAAATAAATTGATCTCCGCGAGGCTAAAAGGCCTACCCGAAGCCCGTACAAAAACCAGGCCTGACCTATTCATTGTGGGGATGATATTATGTAGAAGTTTAACCCAATGCACTGGCAAATGGCCAGCCCAATGGCCTTGTCTAAATGCACCTGATGACCTTCCCCAGATGGATAGGTCTTAGATTTCTTTGCCCATATCAGGATAAAATCACTGTAGATGACAAAGTCCTCCCAGCAGAGGTAAAGGAGTAGTTGGCATGGAAAGAGCCCACATAAGTTGGGATTGTAACAAATGTATGAAAACACCCAGTGATTTAGAGAGACCTTGAATAACAAGAGGAAGGAGTTGTCTCCCAATAGGTTTTCTGGAATCCTAGGAAACTCTCTCAATATTCTCAAGGCCCATGAGTACACTCCCAATCATCCAGTGGCCAAACACTTCCCAAAAGTCCAAAAAATGTTCCAAACATCAAAAAGCTGCAAGATGTACTCTGAGATCTTTATATGAATCGCCTGTGGTGGACCTGGACTCTAAAACTTGAAGTAACAACTGAAAACCAGGAGGGATGATGAATATGCCTTCCTCGTATTGCAGGCCCAAGAGATGGCCAAGATCGATACTGCTGGTCTTCTCCAATTACCCAGACTCCCACAGCAGCAGGACTACACTTTGGATTTGAATTCTTGGCCAACTGACAAACTGTAAATGGGAGAGACACTCAGCTGAAGGGTTAAGCTGACCAGGGACATGAACACTAGAAAATGACAAATTAATCTCCAAACTCAGCAAAACTAAAATCCTGATAAACGAGTGGACCAAACCCAAATCCAAAGGGTAGTCCAGCTGCTGTGGGAGTCAGGGTAATTGGAGAAGACCAGCAATGTGCCCGCTGAATGGTGCACAGCGACGGTTATCCCACTCCACAAGGGGGGAGCCACCACGGACCCTGGGAACTACCACCCCATTAGCCTGATGAGTCTGGTCTGCAAGGCCATGGAACGTATCATCGTGGAACTTATAAACAAAGACATTGGTAATCTCCAAACTCTGGACCCCACCCAGTTTGGGTTTGTAAAAGGCAGATCATGTCTCCTAAACCTGATAGACTTCTTTGAAGCAGTCACCAAAGCCGTAGACGAGGGTAAGGTGGTTCACACAGCCTATCTAGATCTTGCCAAGGCTTTTGACACCATCCCCCACTCTGGAATTATAGATAAACTCACTAAACTAGGTATAAATCCCTATGTCACAAGATGGGTTGCCAACTGGCTCACTGACAGAACCCACTCTGTGAAAGTAGTAGACTCCAAATCTGACTTCAAACCAGTGACAAGTGGAGTACCACAGGGTTCAGTCCTGGGTCCTCTCCTGTTTGGTATCTACTTCTCTGAAGTACAGGCTAACACAGAAGGTCTTTGGCTAATGAAGTTTATAGATGACTGTAAACTAGGAGCCATAATCAAAAGTCCTAATGATGTGGACATCCTATAAAAGGACTTCACTGAAACAGATGCCTGGTGTCAAAGCCATGGCCTCAAGCTCAATGCCAAAAAGTGCATTGTCATCCTTTTTGGTAAAAACTCTGTACCCATGAACTACAACATAGGCAGTAGTATACTTAACACAGAAAGTGTGATAAGAGACCTTGGGACACAGGTGGACAGTAGTCTCTCCATTGATAATCATATTGCCACAGTAGTCAGGAAATCCTTCTACTTGGCACACCTCATCACAAAAGGTTTCTCCAGAAAAAAAGAGGTCATTGTTTCCCTCTACTCATCACTTATTAGACCCATTATAGAGTACAACGCCCCTTTTGGTATGTACCTCACAAGACATCTACAACAACTGGAAAGGCCACAGAAATACCTCACAAAGAGGATTACCAAACTCAAACAGATGCCCTACGCAGACCATCTCAAAAAACTCCAGCTTTACTCTGTCGCATATCGCCTATTCAGAGGTGATCTCTGCATAACATACAAAACTATATCAAACCGAGAGCTGTTGGACATGCTCCACTTAAAGAAATCCCAATCCCTCCAAGCTACACACTCTAGGGACCTAAATCTTGTCACCACAATAAACAGAACATGCCAGAAGGATAGATACCTGTCCCAGAGACTTCCCATCCTCTGGAATAAACTACCTATCTATATCAAACAAAGCTCCTCATTAGTACTCTTCAAGAAAAATCTTGATGATTGTATGGGAAATAGGAAATTCCCCCTGAGGATCACTTCTGTGGCTCTGCTCGACAGTGGCACAGGAAAATAATTTTCTTGGGTGGCAAAATCCAGGGTACCTTTTTGGCTGGGCTTGTATAGGCCCTAGGTCTGATAGCCTAGTATCTACCTATGAACCTATGAACCTATGACCCACTTGGACCTGGAAGAATGCTTATTGTGAGCATGCACCACAGAGATATTGTCTGAGTCAAAAGCAGTCTTCCTATTACACAACCTGTCCTTCCATACCAAAACTACCACCCAAATGGGAAATATTTCCAAAAACATAATGACCATCCTCCTTTCCTTCGACCAACGTTTCGGCATCTTTTGGCAAACCAGCTGCTTTGGAAGTAACCCTACATACTGGATCCCATTGCTGCATCAGTGAAAAGCACAAGGCTAGTGGAGGTAGCCTAAGGGGATGGCCAAAACAAAACTCTGTTGAACTAGCTTAAAAACATGAACCAAAGCCAAAGGTCATCCTTGACCCATCTGGTCAACTACACAAAGTAGTGCTTGGGCCTGTTATCCTTCAACAAGCCAGAAATGGACCAGAAAAAAGTCCTGACTGGAGAAACCCATGTACCTACATGATTTCTCCTGTGTGAACGTTGCTGGATCCTAAAAATCACCAAAGTAACTGCTAGACTTAAAGTTTGGATGAAAAAAGCTTGCATGAGTATCAACTTGGTATCAACTTCCAAACCCAGAAAGGTCAAGACTCAACTCGGTCCTTCTGACTTGTTGCAGGCCAACAGTACCCCTAGCTCAGAACAAAGCCGCTTAAAAATAGACATGTCCTCTAAAGTACCATCCTGACCTGCTCCCACTATCAGAAAATCATCTAAGTAGTGAACCGCTGACTGGCAGGGTGCTATCTGTTGCCATCACCAATGTAAGGCTATGGTAAATAGTTCAAATGTAGCACACACTACAGTGCACCCCACTGGCATTGCAGTATCAAAAAATATTTTACTGTCAAATTGAAAACTTAATTAAGGCCAATATTCTTGTCTCACAGGGAGAAGACGGAAAGCGGATTGTACAGCCATCTTGCAGAGCCAAAGATCAGAATAGCCCATAATTACCTCTGCTGCCTGATCCAAAGAGTAGTAGCATACTTTGGTCAGCTTCCTGTCAAAAAAATCATTAACTGAACCCCTGCCAGGTGGGACAGATGATGCATTAGCCTGAATTCACCTTCTTGTTTCTTGGGAACCAGACCAATGAGAGGAATTTTAGAAACAGAACATGGGGGATGGGGGGCAATTATCCTACAGCTGATTGTTCATTCTCTAGCAACATGGCAGCAGTTTGTTCATGCCCCTTGATGGATAACACATTATTAATTAACTTAGAATCCAGCACATTTGTAGAATGCAAAGGAAAGCCCCTGGAGAAGCCCTTAAGAAGACTGGTTGCTGCCCTCTGGTCTGGATAACCTGACAATAAGTATGTCAATGTATCTAGGCAGATGGGGAATGAGCCTGCTGTGGTACAGTCAAGTCCCCTGCCAAAGCACCTCCTGTGTCCCCAAAAATGTGGCTTAGCCCAAAAGGCAGGGTTATGCCCACCTAATCTCCCTTTCTACCTGAGAAGCAGGAAAAACAGGCCTGTCCCTGGCAACTAACCCCAGTAACTGAAAGCAGAGTGATCTTTCCCACATCCCAAACACAAGTGGCTATATTCACAGGCAGGCCAAATGTATTTACCAAGGTTAAAGGACCAGTAAAATGTTGTTTCCTTTGCACTACAATCCCCCTCCATCAATTCCAGTGGCCACCTGCATGTTCATCATTGCAATGAGCCATATGTCAGGATGCCTCAACTTGCACCTGAGGGGCTTATTGAGAGCGTTCAGCTTCCTAAAATACTGATTATAATTCAGCCAACCAGAGCCCCTTTTCACATGTTGGGCTTCCCTTATGACTACAAAACAAGCTAATGAAGGCAAAGCCTGACTGGTGTCCTTCTTGACGATAACCCCTATAAACACCACAAAACCCAGTGACCAAGTATATCAGTTTCTGGCTGGTTTCCTGGCTGATGCCTTCTTCCTGATGGCTGCTAAGACTGCCATCAAGTCTTTGTTAGATGTGTTGTCAGCATCCAATATAAGTTCATAGGTAGGTACTAGGCTATTGTCCCTAGAGCCTATATAAGCCTAGTCACAAAGGTACCCTGTCTTCCGTCACCCAAGAAAATTATTTTCCTGTGCCCCTGTCGAGCAGAGCCACAGAAGTGATCCCTGAGGTGAATTTCCTATTTCCCATCCAATCAAGATTTTTCTTGAAGAGTGCTAATGAGGAGCTTTGTTTGATATAGACAGGTAGCTTGTTCCAGAATATGGGAAGTCTCTGGGACAGGAATCTATCCCTCCAGCATGTTCTATTTATTGTATGACAAGGTTTAGGTCCCTAGATTGTGTAGCTCGGAGGGATTGGGATTTCTTTAAGTGGAGCATGTCCAACAGCTCTGGGTTTGACATAGCTTTGTATGTTAGGCAGAGATCGCCTCTGAGTAAGCGATATGCTACGGAGTAAAGCTGGAGTTTTTTTGAGATGGTCTGCGTAGGGCATCTGTTTGAGGCCAGTAATCCTCTTTGTGAGGTATTTCTATGGCCTTTCCAGCTGCTGCAGATGTCTTGTGAGGTACATACCAAAAGGGGTGTTGTACTCTATAATGGGTCTAATGAGTGATGAGTAGAGGGGAACAATGACCTCTTTTTTTCTGGATGAGAAACCTTTTGTGATGAGGTGTACCATGTAGAAGGATTTCATGACTACTGTAGTGATGTGATTATCAAAGGAAAGACTACTGTCCACCCGTGTCCCAAGGTCTCATCACACTTTCGGTGTTAAGTATACCACCACCTATGTTGTAGTTCATGGGTGCAGAGTTTTTACCAAAGGGGATGACAATGCACTTTTTTTGCATTGAGCTTGAGGCCATGGCTTTGACACCAGGCATCTGTCTCAGTGAGGCTCTTTTGTAGGATGTCCACATTGTTAGGAGTTTTGATTATGGCTCCTAGTTTGCAGTCATCTGCAAAGTTCATTAGCCAAAGACCTTCTGTGTTAGCCTGTACTTCAGAAAAGTAGATACCAAACAGGAGAGGACCCAGGACTGAACCCTGTGGTATTCCACTTGTCACTGGTCTGAAGTCAGATTTGGAGTCTGCTACTTTCATAGTGTGGGTTCTGTCAGTGAGCCAGTTGACAACCCATCCCGTGACATAAGGATTTATACCTAGTTTAGTGAGTTTATCTATATTTCCAGAGTGGGGAATGGTGTCAAAAGCCTTGGTGAGATCTAGATAGGCTGTGTGAACCATCTTACCCTTGTCTACGGCTTTGGTGACTGCTTCAAAGAAGTCTATCAGGTTTAGGAGACATGATCTGCCTTTTACAAACCCAGACTGGGTGGGGTCCAGAGTTTGGAGATTACCAATGTCTTTGTGTATAAGATCCATGATGATACATTCCATGGTCTTGCATACCAGACTCATTAGGCTAATCGGGCTGTAGTTCCCGGAGTCCGTGTTGGGGCTCCCCCTTTGTGGAGTGAGATAATCGTTGCTGTGCACCATTCAAAGGGCACAAAGCCTGAGATGAGGCTATGATTGAACATGGTGCTTAGGTGGGGTGCCAGTTCATTCTGCAGTTGGTGTAGAATGCAGCCTAGGATGTTGTCAGGTCCCATGGATGCTGTGTTCTTGGCTTTGGAGAGTGTGTGTTTTACCTGTGCACCATGATTACAGGAACTTTGCATTCTTCCGGTATAGAGATGGGCCCTTTATGGGGTGAGAGGGGGATAAAGTTAGCACTGAACCTATCTCCAAGGATGTTGGCAATATCAGTTGGTTCTGTATATTTAGTGCCATTGTGCTGTAACTCAGAGCAGATCTGAGTGTTGCCATTGAGATTCCTGACATAGCTATATAATGTTTTGTGGTTGTCTTTAGAATCAGTGGAGATTTTGTTTTCGTAACTAGCTTTGGAGGATTTTATGAGGGATCTCATCTTCTTACTAAGGCTGCCCAGGGATTTCCTCCAATCACAGGATTTTACTCTTTTTTGAAACAGTTTCTTTCTTCTTTTGTAGAGTTTGTTTATGGCAGAGGACCACCAGATTGGCTCCTTTTTTTGGAGGATAGCATCTTGGTTCTGTTGGGGATACCACAATCCATGCATTTGTGTAAGTGCTTATAAAGTGCATTTGTATAGGATTCAGCAGTCATACCTCTATTGTCCTTCTGCATGGGTGTCGTGAAGTTTTCCACTTCTGTCTTAAGAAGCTTGAAGTTGGCTTTGGAGACATTTTTTTATGGTGGTTTCCCCTAATGGGGGGTGGGGGGCAGTATGTGGATGTCTAGGGTGATTAGCATGTGGTTGGATCTGACCAATGAGGAACTGACCTCTGGTGTGGAACACCAGTCACCCATGTTGATAATGAGCAGGTCTAGGATATTGATGCCCCTGGTGGGGGTGTGGATAAGTTTATCTAAGGCATTGGAATTTATGAATTCCAGAAAGCGTTGAGCAAAAAAGTTGGTACATGAGTAGTTCTCCCAGTTAATGGTGGGGTAGTTGAAATCACCTATTATTAGGGTGTTGGGTTGTACCCTAATATTTTCCAGTGTATCAAGAAATGAGGAGTGGAAATCCTGGGGCATGGTGGAGGATCTGTAGCAAGTTACAATTTGGATTGCGGTCTTGCGTTAGTTGCAATTGGATAATCTCGGATGCATTATGCTTTGCAACTAGCCTGGAGGTGTGGATATCCTTAATGAATATAGACACGCCTCCGCCTTTAGTGTTTCGGTCCAGGTTAGGTGGCCGAAAGGTGTGGTATGAATTATAGCCTGGCAATGCAGTGGTGTTCTCTGGACCCTTGAACCAGGTCTCTGTCACTGCACAGATGTCGATGTTCTCTATTTTAAGGAGTGCCTCAAGTGAATGCATTTTGAGATTTAGACTTCTAGCATTGAGTAGCATTACCCTCAGATTTTGCTTGCTTGTACCTGTTAAGGTGGTGAATTTGTCATTTGAACCTTGCCTAAAAAAGACACTATAGGGGTGGCAAGAGCCTTAGCCAGTATTCAGAATCCCAAGGGTGACAGGTGCAGGCCATCTCTGGCAAAGCATCGTGGTCTGTCAATCATGTCATCCCAGCCAGACAGATACTGGATCCCCTTAGAATGACACCAGAAACTTAGCCAATTGTTGAAGTCAATCATTTTGCCCTTGTACTGTGGTATAATTCTGGGTGATGGCAAAATGCTACTCAGGGCTTGGGTCTTACCTGCTGGGCTACAAGATCGGAGACCTCCTCCATGTCTCTTTTCATGTAGTCCTGGAAGGCACATCTCAGGTCATTCACACCAACATGGACAATGACAGAGTCATATTTCTACTTGTTGAGTGACCTGAGTGCGTGTTATGTGGCGGATCCTGGCACCCGACAGGCAGCTGACAGTAATTTTCTCCTTATTTAGCCTGGTGAGTGGAACATCAGTGTGCCTGACTATAGAGTCACCTATGATTAGAGTGTTGGGTACGTTGTTATGCCTTATGGGCTGTGGTTGAGTGGCACACTGAGTTTGTGGGCTATGTGTCATTTGGGTTGTGTTGGGGAGGTGGAGGTTGCTTGCATTTCTGCTTTGGAGGTCTCTGTTGCTTGAGCAGATTTTTATTGAGAGCCTCTGTGAATGTAGGTGTGTGTTTCATGTTTTGATGTGTGTATTTTGGTGGAGTAGGTTTTAAGGGACTATGTGATGAGTGTGGTGTGGTGCAAGTGTTTACCTTCTCCTCTTGACTGTCTAGTCCAGTCATGGGTGAAGAGAGCTTTTCTTCCAGTTTGACTATATAAGTGCATCTCTCACTTAATTCCCTCATTGTCCACTAGGTTGAAGATATCTACAAACTTCCCTTTGATAATCTTGCCTTGACCTTGGAGGGAACATGAGCTGTGATGTGAGAACCTGGGGAATTAGAACCTAAAAAGCTGAGCGTAGCCATGGGGGACAAAAACTGGGGAACACAATCATCCGGATGATGTAAGACCTGCCTCTCTGAACCACTGACCTGCTCGGACCCAATATGTAAGTTTGGTAAAGATGGGTGGGCAACCACATCAGTAGCTACATCCTCTCAGGAAATGGCAGCTGCAGTGGCACCAAATTTTCTTTCTAGGGCTAAGTAAAACAACAAAACCCTCCCCTCTTCTGGCAAAGAATTTATGAACTCATCTAAACAATCCTCAGAAGATTGCCCTTACAATTAATACTGAGCCCTACTGACCCAAGACAGACATTACCCTGTGCTTCTGCTGATACTTCAGACAGGCAGGAAGGGGTGACTTCTTGGCCGGAGGAAACTCTGTTGGTCTTATTTCAAACCTTCTTAGCCAAGGCTGGTCCTTCAGCCGCACCCTCTTCCGTATTCAATGACTGACTCTTTTTGGAATTCTGGCCTGGCTCAGCTGCCCCAACTGTTTCTAACAAAGATAATAAGCCTTGAGACAACTGCAACAGGTGACTCCATCTCTCCTTAATTGACTGGACCATAGCAGAACCTGAAAAATAGAGAGGATTGACATAGGGGACAGCAACAACAAAAAAAGAGGGAGAGCAGAATATGACCAAAATAACTACTTGGAGTTCCACTTAAAATTGACAACCCATTGAATCCTTGGATAATATGCTGCTGCAGAGTTCTCGAATGTATAACCATCAAGATGGTTCTCTTCCCGTCACACTGACTGACAAAAATGTACCAGTGACTTAAACTGCTAAGCTGCTGTAGGGGTTCTGGAATGCCATGTTCTTGTCCTGCCACAGTCACTATTCCCAAATACCAAGGATGTTCCCATCCCTTTCTGACTAACAGTAGATAACAAGTTAAACTAACAAAACCCTGTGATGAGTTCATAGGTTCATAGGTAGGTACTAGACTATCGGCCAAAGGGCCTACGTAAGCCTAGCCAACAAGGATCCCTGGCTTACGCCACCCAAGAAAGTTATTTTCCTGTGCCACTGGGGTGTATTTCCTATTTCCCATCCACTCATCAAGATTTTTCTTGAAGAGTGCTTATGAAGAACTTTGCTTGACATAGATGGGTAGCCTGTTCCAGAGTATGGGAAGTCTCTGGGACAGGAATCTATCCCTCCAGCATGTCCTGTTTATTGTGGTGACAATGTTTAGGTACCTAGAGCATGTAGCAAGGAGGGATTGAGATTTCTTTAGGTGCAGCATGTCCAACAGCTCTGGGTTTAGGTGTAGCATGTCCAACAGCTCTGGGTTTGACATAGCTTTATATGTTAGGCAGAGATCACCTCGGAGTAGGCGATATGCTACAGAGTAAAGCTGGAGTTTTTTGAGGCGGTCAGTGTAGGGCATTTGTTTGAGGCCAGTAATCCTCTTTGTGAGGTACTTCTGTGGCCTTTCCAGCTGCTGCAGATGTCTTTTGAGGTACATTCCAAAAGGGTCGTTGTACTCTATAATGGGTCTAATGAGTGTCAAGTAGAAGGGAACAATGACCTCTTTTTTCCTGGACGAGAACCCTTTTATGATGAGGTGTGCCACGTAGAAAGACTTCCTGACTACTGTGGCGATGTGACTATCAAAGGAGAGACTACTGTCCTCCTGGGTCGCAAGGTCTCTTATCACACATTCATTGTTAAGTAGATTGCTGCCTATGTGGTAGTTCATGGGTACAGAGTTTTTACCAAAGGGGATGACACTGCGCTTTTTGGCATTGAGCTTGTGGCCATGGCTCTGACACCAGGCATCTGTCTCAGCAAGGCCCTTCTGTAGGATGTCCACATTATTTGGGGACTTGACTATGGCTCCTAGTTTGCAGTCATCTGCGAACTTTGTTAGCCAGAGGCCTTCTGTGTTAGCCTGTACTTCAGAGAAGTAGATACCAAACAGGAGAGGTCCCAGGACAGAACCCTGTGGTACTCCACTTGTCACTGCTTTGAGGTCAGATTTGGAGTCTGCAACTTTTACAGAGTGGGTTCTGTCAGTGAGCCAGTTGGCAACCCATCTTGTGATGTAGGGATTTATACCTAGTTTAGTGAGTTTCGCTATAATTCCAGAATGGGGGATGGTGTTGAAAACCTTGACGAGGTCAAGATAGGCTGTGTGAACCACCTTACCCTCATCTACGGCTTCGGTGACTGCCTCAAAGAAGTCAATCAGGATCAGGAGGCATGATCTGCCTTTGACAAACCCGAACTGGGTGGGATCCAGAGTTTGGAGGTTACCAATGTCTTTGTTTATGAGTTCCATGATGATACGTTCCATGGCCTTGCAGACTAGGCTCGTCAGGCTAATAGGTGGATAGTTCCTGGGATCAGTGGTGGAGTGGGATAGCTGTTGCTTTGTGCCATTCAGTGGGCACAAAGCCTGATGCAAGGCTATTATTGAACATGGTGACTAAGTGGGGAGCCAGTTTGTGCTGAAGTTCGTGTAAAACGCAGCCTGGGATGTTGTCCAGTCCCATGGATGCTGTGTTTTTGGCTTTAGAGAGTGCAGCTTTTACTTGTGTAGTTGTGATTACAGGGACTCTGCATTCTTCCTGTATAGATATGGGCCCTTTAGGGGGTGGGGGGTGGGGGTAAAGTTAGCACTGAACCTATCTGCCAGGATGTTGGCAATATCATTTGGTTCTGTAATTTTCGTGCCGTTGTGCTGTAACTCAGAGCAGATCTGGGTGCTGCCATCAAAATTCTTGACATAGCTATATAATGCTTTGTGGTTGTCCTTAGAATTAGTGGTGATTTTGTTTTTGTAGCTAGCTTTGGAGGATCTTATAAGGGATCTCAGCTTCTTACTGAGGCTGTCCAGGGTGCTCCTCCACTCATGGGATTTTACTCTCTTTTGCAACAGTTTCTTCCTTCTGTAGTACAGTTTGCTTATGGCAGGGGACCACCAGATTGGATTCCTTTTTTTGGAGGATAGCGTCTTGGTTCTGTTTGGGATGGCATGATCCATGCAGTCATGCAAGTGCTTATAGAGTGCATTTGTGTAGGATTCAGCAGTTGTAACTATAACCACCAGGAATAGTTATCCACAGATGCCACAAGTAAAAGAACCTACCAGTTGTCACTATCATTGCAAAATTCATTATTAGAGCATTATGCCATACACCCCTCCATAGATTTTTTATATAATACCCCTTTGCCACTTACTTTATCTGCTAAGTGCTTAGAAGAACATCAGCCACCCCTCGTGTCAGCTGCAAGGTAAGCATACTTAAAATAGACCAACCCAAGCTTATGAACCAAACCAGAAATAATTCCCTTAATGATCTTGCACAACATCCCAACTAGGAGCATAATACCAAAACCTTGATGGACTTCCCAATGGGTAACCTCCAAAACATCCTCCATATTAACCCAACCATTTACTACACAACCAACCATGTATCAACTGCTCCCAGATAAGCAACCAACTTGCAGCTTACTAGAAAGCCTGTGAGTTGTAAATGGGTATACCATTATTTTGCTGTTTTAAATGAGACTCCCTAAAGAGAAACCCACCTCACAACTTAGTAGAAAACAATCCCTCCATATAATTTCTAGCATAGTAGTAATTTAAGCACTCTTTCATGCTTTATGTTGATTTATACATAAAGGGTAACTGTTTCTTCTGGTCTAATTGTGATATACTTTGGTTTACAGGACCTCCATTGTGAATGAAATATTAGTAACTATATACTGTTAACACCATTGGTTCATAGGTTCATAGGTAGGTACTAGGCTATTGGCCCTAGGGCCTATATAAGCCTAGCCAAATGGTACCCTGGTTTTCGCCACCCAAGAAAATTATTTTCCTGTGCCCCTGTCGAGCAGAGCCATAGAAGTGATCCCCGGGGTGAATTTCCTATCTTCCATCCAATCATCAAGATTTTTCTTGAAGAGTGCTAATGAGGAGCTTTGTTTGATATAGATAGGTAGTTTGTTCCAGAGTATGGGAAGTCTCTGGGACAGGAATTTATCCCTCCAGCATGTTCTGTTTATTGTGGTGACAAGGTTTAGGTCCCTAGAGTGTGTAGCTCGGAGGGACTGGGATTATTTTAAGTGGAGCATGTCCAACAGCTCTGGGTTTGACATAGCTTTATATGTTAGGCAGAGATCGCCTCAGAGTAGGTGATATGTGACAGAGTAAAGCTGGAGTTTTTTTAGACGGTCTGCGTAGGGCATCTGTTTGAGACTGGTAATCCACTTTGTGAGGTATTTCTGCGGCCTTTCCAGTTGTTGTAGATGTCTTGTGAGGTACATACCAAAAGGGGCATTGTACTCTATAATGGGTCTAATGAGTGATGAGTAGAGGGGAACAATGACTTATTTTTTCCTGGATGCGAAACCTTTTGTGATGAGGTGTGCCACGTAGAATGATGTCCTGACTACTGTGGCAATGTGATTATCAAAGAAGAAACTATTGTCCACCTGTGTCCCAAGGTCACACTTTCAGTGTTAAGTAAACTACCGCCTATGAGGTAGTTCATCGGTACAGAGTTTTTACCAAAAGGTATGACAATGCACTTTTTGGCATTGAGCTTGAGGCCATGGCTTTGACACCAGGCATCTGTCTCATTGAGGCCCTTTTGTAGGATGTTGACATCATTAGGAGTTTTGATTATGGCTCCTAGTTTGCAGTCATGTGCGAACTTCGTTAGCCAAAGACCTTCTGTGTTAGTCTGTACTTCAGAGAAGTAGATAAAAAAAAAAACAGGAGAGAACCCAGGACTGAACCCTGTGGTACTCCACTTGTCACTGGTCTGAAATTGGATTTGGAGTCTGCTACTTCCACAGTGTGGGTTCTGTCAGTGAGCCAGTTGGCAACCCATCTTGTGACATAGGGATTTATACCTAATTTAGTGAGTGTATCTATAATTCCAGAGTGGGGGGTGGTGTCGAGAGCCTTGGTGAGATCTAGATAGGTTGTGTGAACTACCTTATCCTCATCTATGGCTTTGGTGACCATTTCAAGAAGTCTATCAGGTTTAGGAGACATGATCTGCCTTTTACAAACCCGGACTGGGTAGGGTCCAGAGTTTGGAGATTACCAATGTCATTGTTTATAAGTTCCATGGTGATACATTCCATAGCCTTGCAGACCAGGCTCTTCAGGCTAATGTAGCGGTAGTTCCCGGGGTCCGTGCTGGCTCCCCCTTTGTGGAGTGGGATAACCGTAGCAGTAATAGAAATGATGATTTAGGCCTGCTCACTGTCCATAAATCTGAATTCTGATAATTTATTATATGTATTTGTTTATTTATTTATTTTACATTTCTTACTGTGAAAGTCTGACTGAACACAGATCCATTTTCAGTGGAGGCCCGTTAAGAAAAGCTCCAGATAAAAATGCATATGATTACATAAAAAAAATCATAAAATGCATAAAGTACATAAAATAAACAAGATGAAATCAGCAAACACTTTGACAGTGGATATCAAGTTATAACATAGTAAATGTCATACAATACATAGCAACAAGAAACAATAAAGTTTAGAACATAGTTCCATATAGTACATAGTAAAAAAATAATATAGATTTTTTTTTATATAATGTTGATCATAGTATAGTAATACCGCTTAGACAGGTTATCTCTTCTCACAGTATTCCGTGGGCTAGATGGTCTGCTACTCTCCTATAGGTAGTTTGGATGTAGGCGTAAGTCAGGAAAAAAATGTTAGTAAGAGGGGTGAGACAGTGTAATAGCTGAGATGATGTGGCTAGTTTAGTTGTTACTAAGTAGTAGGTGTGAAGCAGCATCACAGAGCACTGAGAAAATTTGAGTTGGAAAAGTAAGGCAGAGTTGATTAGTAAATATTATGTTTAGAGGTTAAAACTGAAGCATAAAAATGTCCAGTGGATGCATGTCGTCCTCATTGATTTAAATCATGCCATACTGTTTCTCATTATGAAATCCCCTTTTTGTATCAGCATGCTTTAATGTAAATGCCAACAATATGTTCATCTCCACATGTCATTATGCAGCAAACATGCAATTAAGCCTATACTGACTATATTCCAAAACCTCTTCTTTCCTCTGGGATTATTCCTTTTTTTGTGCTGCAAGGTTCTCTGTTTCATTTCTGACTGTCTGGTCACCATATTCTCCTACCTGCCCTGAACACAACTCCTATCCGTTCATGTTTTTTCTATTTTTATTCTCTGTTTCTGTTTAATCCCTCTACACTAAGTTGCGCTAATTATTGCCTTAAATATTAAGTTGCACTGTTTCTAACTTACTGTGTCCCTGCTCTCTTGTTATTTAGAGGTGCTTAAAGCTCACACACAGCTAGCAACTCCTAACAATCTCAACCTAATCTTCCAGCTTGACTCTTCTAATACTGCTTATCGCTCTGAAACTGAGGAAACCTGTATAAACTCTTTTAAAGATGGTATGTACATCCTGGGTTCTTTCTTTCTCAAAGACTATACTACATAACTTTTAATCTGTTTAGTTCCTGTATTCGCTTACTGGGCATCACCAGGTCACATTTTCTATGAACTCCCCTGTCCTACTCTTTTATGCACGGTTTCAGCAATCTATTTAACAGTGTACTGCTTGTTCTCCCAAACAGTCAGCCCTAGTAGACTCCTTAGCTGAGTGATTCCTGCTCAGCTACCCTCCTAGTAACATTCTTTTTTTTCTCTGAGAGAACTGTCTTGGATAAAAGACTAACATTTCAGAGAAAGTGCTTACTGATTGTTTTTTTCAGCAGTAGCAGCCAGAGTCCAACACCTTCCATTCGCCCTCACTATACTTGGGCTCATTCCACTTCTCTACCCTACCCCCATTCCCACAGACCCTCACTTTCCTTAAATTTATACTAGATCCAATTCAAACCACACCCCCTCATAAGTCCCAACTTCCTCCTTCCCACCAATCTTAACTCACTTCATCTATTTCTATAAACCTACTCTCTCATCTTGACCCAACCCACTCTCCCCACTTTACCTCTTTCTTTCTGTGTATAATCACTCCTCCCTCTTATCTACTACCATTTCTATACCTACCTTTAACCTTTCTATTCACTCTTTCTCTCCCTCATTAATTACTCTTTTACTATTCACTTTCTCATTCTGCCTATACCATAACCTTATAATCATGATACCACTTCTCCTAAACACCTTCTTCCTTCATATTCTCGATAGCACCATTTCCTATCATTGTCCTATTACTAACATCTACCTATCACCAACACTCTCCAGTGCACATAGTAATCTACAAACCTCAGCCAATTTCACTATTGCATCCTCACTCTTTAATTATCATGACACTACCATGCACAAATTTAAACTACTTCATCTCCCCTCTTCCTCTAGTAAGACCAAGCCTAAATATCACTTTATCTATCTCAACTCAGCCTTACATAAACTATCCTTAGTAAATGTGCTCTGCTCTGGTGATATTCATCTCAATTCAGGCCCAGTACCCAGCTCTTCAAACCATATCCAGACCAATGCTTCCCACAATTCCTTGGCTACCCATAAACTTAATCCTATCTCCTCTCCTGTTAGCCCTATGCAGACATTCTCCCCCACAACATCCAAACACATATCTATTCTATCAATGAATATACAAAGTATAAAAATAAAATCACTTCTCTTCACTCCTGGATCTCTCAACACACAACTGATATCCTTATTCTCTCTAAAACCTGGCTTCAGCCTCGCATACCTGACACTGAAATCCTTCCCCCCTGGTTACAATATCATCCACCTGGACAGACTTAACAAAAAATGGGTAGGTGTACCTATTATATACTCTGATCAACTTTACCACTGTCCTCTTCCCACCACTCCTCCTAGCTTCCACCCAGCTGAAATCCTCATTGTAAACTGTAAACTAAACAACCACAAAAATTAGCCACTGTAGCCATCTACATTCCACCTAGTAGCAACATCCCTACTCTTGAACACTTTCTCCTGGATCTCTAAAACCACCTCTTATGAAACCATTATCCTGAGTGACATTAACATAGACTGGAATGCAGTAACCTCCTACCCCCCAAACCCTAGCATTAATCTTCTCCTAACTAATATCTTCCTCCACACATCTGATTAACACACCAGTAATGGCACCACACTTGATTGGATCCTCACCTCTAATCCAAACCTCTACCACAATGCCACCACTCTGCCTGTTACCCTTAGTGACCATCTTCTCACATATGTTCAAAGACACATCCCCAATTGAACAAAGCCTGCCAATATAAGGACTGTCATAAACTCACAAACTTTAGCATTGATACTTTTAATAATCTACTTTACTCGATAAAATGGTCTTTCCTCCATGAACTCCCACTTGATGATGCCATAAATAATTTTAACAACATCTTTCTCAACACTCTGAACTCCCTGGCCCCCACCAGAAAAATCAGAATTAAATCCAATTTTGCTCCATGGTTAACACAACCTATTTGCACCCTTATGTTTAAAAAAGACAGTGCCTGGAAAAACTGGAAAAAAATAAATCTCCTACTCATCTGCAAACTTACAGGGAACTCTGTAATCTTACCAAGAAGCAGGATGGCTTTGATAAAAAACATTTTTATCAAAAGTCGCTAAATAATCACCACTCCACCCCTAAAACATTTTGGCACACCATCAACAAGCTCCTACATCCTGGCAATACTTCTACACCTAACTCCTGTCCCAATAGCTCTGACGTGGATACAGCCACCCTTCTAAATTCCTTTTTCACTGACACTATTCAAAACTTGACTAAAGAAGTTAATGCTTCTCACTGCACTACTGATCCCACTCCTACTACCCACACCCCCTTTTCTTTCTTAAGCCCTCCCCTACTACTTATATTAGATCACTTCTCAGCAAACTTAAACCATGCTCTCCTTCCACTGACAACCTACTCCACTTTTCCTTAAACTTGCAGCTAAATGTATTGCCTATCCCATCTCTATTTTAATCAATAGATCTATCTGAAAATACACAGTTCCTGAAATCTGGAAAAAATTCTATGTCTTACCCCTGCACAAAGGTAGTAACTCTTCCAACCCCACTAATTTCAGATCTATTGCAATACTATCATCCCTATCAAAAATACTGGAAAAATGCATTTATAAACAACTTCTTGATCACCTTATACAAGAAAACCACTTAACCCTTACCCAACAAGGTTTTCAGCCCATCACAGCACTTCTACAGCACTTGTTTCTTTTAAACAGACCATTGCAAAATCTTGTGACAACAAGCCGGTCTCTGTCTTTTCCTTAACCTCTCTATAAAGTTTTTGATACTGTCTCCATCAAACTACTTCTATCTAAACTTACTAGTCTTAATCTCATCAACACCATACTTTAATGGTTCTCCAGCTACCTTTCCAACAGATTCCAGTCCATCAGATGACTCTGCCTCCTCCCTCTTCCTCCCTGTTCAAACTGGGGTTCTTCAGAGTTCCATTCTTGGACCCTTGCTTTTTAATATTTTCACTAATAAACTCTACACATCCTGCCCTCACTCCTCTCTAATACAGTATGCTGATGACTCTACAATTATCTCCTGTTCTAACAATTCCTCCCACCTCCTCACCCTTACCCAAGATTCACTGCTCTCAGTAGAACACTGGCTAACCAGTAATCAACTCCTTCTCAACCCTAAAATAACTAAACGTCTACTCTTCCTCCCAAAATCTCTGCAACAATACAAAAATACCTTTTTTGTCACCTCCTTAAATAACACAATTATCTGTTGAACCACATACAAAACTACTTGGAGTGACTATTGATGACCAACTTAAATTCGACATCCACACTCAACAGACAATCAAAAAGATCCACCAAAACCTTGGGATGTTATATGGGCACAAACATATCTCACTAATGAAGCTAAACATTCTCTAGCTCAGGCCTTCCTACTGCCCACCCTATTGTATGCTGCACCTATTTTACCAGCATACAATCTAATCTCTTAAACTTGAAAACACTTATAATAAAATTGCTACATTTGCTGTCAATTTCCCCCACCACTCCCACCACTGCATAGCATTATAAAAATCTGAAATGGCTTGAATTCCAACCACAACTCCTTCTTCCTCAGCTACACCTCACTCATTCTACCCTAAACAAACCCTCCTCCTGTCCTGTTCTCTCAACCCTCATCTACGCCTACTCTCCAAAACATACTATCTGAAGCCCTGATCTTCACCTCTTCGAAATTCACAAGCTTAAAAACATAGGCAAACTTCTGTACAATCACTCTGTCGCTAAAGCTTGGAATAAACTACCTCTATGCTTAAGAACTATGTCTAACAATTATAGCTTCAAAAAATCTCTCAATGACAACCTACTAAAGAGGTTCATATGTGTATACTAGGCTAATGGCCCTGGCGTCTTTACAATCCTAGCCCATAGAAGTGCCCTGGTATCGTGCCACCCAGTGCCTCTATCAGGTAGAGCCACTGGAGTGATCCCTGGGTGAACTTTCTATTTCCCATCCACTCATCAATATTTTTCTTGAAGAGGGCCAGTGAGGTCAGCCAGAGTCCCTCCACATTGGCCTGGACTTCTGAGAAGTAGATGCCAGAAAGGAGAGGACCCAGGACTGATCCCTGTGGGACTCCACCCATGACTGGTGAACAGTCTGACTTAGAGTCTGCTACTTTCACACTGTGGGTTCTATCTGTGAGTCAGTGTGCAATCCACCTAGTGATATAGGGGTTGATGCCTAGTTTGGTGAATTTATCAATAATTCCTGACTGGGGAATGGTATCAAAGGCCTTGGCCAGATCAAAGTAGGCTGCATGAACTGCCTTGCCCTCATCCACAGCTCTGGTGACTGACTCAAAGAAGTCAACCAGGTTGAGTAAGCATGATCTACCTTTGACAAAACCAAATTGCGCGGGATCCAGAGTTTGCAGATTCCCTATATCCTCCTTAATTAGGTACATGATGATGTGCTCCATAGCCTTTCACATCAGACTCATCAGGCTAATGGGGCTATAATTCCCAGGGTCTGTAGTCACTCCCCCTTTTTGGAGAGGGATGACTGTAGCAGAGTGCCATGCAGTAGGGACAAAGCCTGGGGTGAGGCTGTGATTGAACAGGGCACACAGATGTGGTGCCAGTCACTTTGTTGTTCATGTAAAACACATCCAGGGATATTGTCGGGTCCCATGGAAGCTATATTCTTGGCCTTGGACAGTGCAGCTTTAACCTGTGCTGCAGTAATGCTGGGTGCCTGGCATTCCTCCGGTATTGTGTTGATCCTTTGGGGGGAGACAGGGGTAAAGTTGGCACTGAATCTGTTGGCCAGTATGTTGGCAATATCTGTTGGCTCAGTATAGGAGGTACCATTGTGCAGTAACTCAGAGCAAACCTAAAATCCTTGGTCCTGAACTTGCTCTGCACCCACTTAATCTACCTTCTCTGTCTTCCCTCCTTATTTTCATCCTGTCCTCACTCATAATTATGAGTTACTACTACATACTTAGGGTTTTTGTATTTTGGTCTCTGACAACCTTGATTGTAATCAGTGTTAATTTCTACTGTACTATTTGATTGTAATGTTTTCATCTTTTTTGTTATTATAAAGTGTATTGCATTTTATCTTGTATTTTGTATATATTTGTAGCTTTTCTCCTCGGGCCTCCACTGAAAAAGGGCTTTTGCCCATTCAGACCAACCTAGTTAACAAATGTCAAATAAATATATACATATATATATATATATATATATATATATATATATATATATATATATATATATATATATACACACACACACACACACACACACACACACACACACACACACACACACACACACACAGATGTTCGAATGTCAAAATATCAAGCCACCCACTACCCACAATCTCTGCTACTTACATATACCAACTCCAAGACTGAACTTTGACTGGGAAGTACAAAATCATGCTCCCCATTGTACAGTGACACATACCTATTAACAGTCCAAAATTTTGCAGAATGTCCAGATTTTTGTTTCACTTTTCACTCTGTGTCTCAAAAAAGTTGGGGTTTTCTGGCAAATTAATAAATAAATAATGAACTCATAAAGTAATGACAGACTTTTGAGTTTTAAACTTCATATCCTATAAAAAAATGCAATTAACTTTCTACATTTAATGCAGAAGCATTTAAATGATCTTCCTGACTTAGAACCTACTCCCTCACTTATTTTTACTAGCTACTGATATTTTTCAAACTTCTGAGGTTTTGATATAAAATGCCAGTAGCAAGTGTGTTTGAAATTGTGACAGTATGAGTAAATGAATGGACCCCCCACACACACACACACACATATATATATATATATATATATATATATATATATATATATATATATATATAGATATATATATATATATATATATGTTTGGTTGGAGTGGAGGCAGGGTTATGGTTAAGATGCATTACTGAGGTGATACAGGGTGGGCACCTTAGGTGCTTGATGGCATGAGGCAGAGAGGATATTGGCAGAAAGTGGAGGGGCACATGTTAGAGTTAGAACAAACTAGCATGTTCTTCCCTTCGGTGGAGACCATGAAAATAACAGTGCTTAGTATTACCTTGTTGTGATGGGACATCCTGCTGATATTAAGCCTCTTGTAGAAGTTGAGAGGCAGTGCTGAAATTCACTGCATAGTCCACCATGGACTGTCACGGATGAGTGCAAGGGATGGGGAATTCAGTAAAAAACACTCCTTATCAACAGTATTATGCTGCACCCCAATTTCCTTGCTGGTCATAAATAAGTCAAAGAAAATTCAGGAGCAAAAGGACATTTGGTATACCTGGCAGACAAGGAAAGACTTTGTGGAAGCTGACAGCTATGGACGGTAATGAGTTAAAAGCTGTTGTACTACTGATAAAATTCATTATTTTACCTCAAGAACTATAGCCAGTGAAATACATACTACTAATGATGCTGAGCTTATGGTATGTGGCAAATTATTTGTCAAAATACTTGTCAGCTTTCCACTACTGTGCTAATGAAAAAATAATTACATGTAATGTCTTAAATTGGAACATGAAACTTCTAGAACTACTAGACATGGGCAGTATCATTATAGTAATTAAGCACAGTGTAGATGCAAGAAGACCTTTACTAAAAAGAAAAAAAAAAGTTGAAGAGGTCAACATTGCTGGAAATAAAAAAAACTTGTCTATTAGTCAAGTAGAAATCCAATATTTGGAAAGTCCCTGATTTAACAAATGCTTTGAAAATATTGAAAGACTTTTCACATTTTAAATGTCAGTGGAGGCAATAAGAAGAAAGTAATCATTTTGGCAGACCACATTATCTGCATGGAGAGGAGAATTAGTAAGTAAATAAGCTTGCAGATTCACCTCTTCCTGACCTGGAAAAGAGAGGGGGGATTAACCACCCAACGCATTCATAAAGGTTTATGAATTCTAAAAATATTGAGGCACTATGTTGGAAATCCCTAAAACTCATGGATACAAACAGAAAAAAACTATACCATTTAAAAATAGATGTCAGCATATACCTATCACAGAGCACTCTGCAAGAGCAGAACCAGTACAATGAAAGGAGATACACAGAAAAAAAATGTTGCAACATGAAAGGTGTTACAAAATAGATAGCAAAAGTGTTGATTGCAGCCTGAAAGTGTTGCAAAACAGGAAATAGAAATGATTAACAGAATTAAAGATCTGGAAGCACCCAATGAAGTGACGCATTCCAATTGAATGAAGTTCGAAAGTACAGAAGATGCACAATGGGAGCAGAATTCTAAACTTCTGCGAAGCTAAAACAGAAAGCCCTAGAAATGGAGAACAATAAATAAAATATGAGTGCTGAGAAGGTGAAATGTAGCAATAAGAAAGACTACACTAATGTAGTTAAAGAGGAAGGAGCAGTATATGATCAGTACTCAAAACCACACCTCAAATAAGGGAAGAATCAAGGAAAAGGGTATCTGAAAGTAAGGAAAATAGTAAAACTGAAGATAAATTCTGTTCCAAAGTACTTTTTGCAAAAGGTATGCAACCTAAAAATGAAAGAAGAGATATAAAAGATGAAAAGGTATACTGACAGATAAGATAACTTTGAACAGAGTACTAATGATATTCCAATGGAGTCAAAATACTGGAGCCTTAAACAGAAACAGAAGGATTCTGTGCACAGGTTTCATAAAGGAAAGAAACAAAAAAATGAATAATGTACAGGTACAGGTAGCAACTGACAATAAAGAGTAATAATAAAAGTTGTCTTTCTTATTAAAATATTTAAACACTAAGATCCTAGTACCTGTATTAGTGGGAAAGAAAGCAGTGATTTCTACCTCATGAAAGACTGACCCTTGTCAGTTAAGGTGCATAAGCTTTACAAATAGACAAGTAGAAAAAGATACTTTCAGCAGAGCAAGAGAAAATATAGTTAGACTGTCATGGGAAGAAGCTGAACAAAATATCTCCACTTCTTTTCCATACTTTGGGTTACAAAAACATTTATTGTACAGAGTATGCAAAGCAAGAGAGAACCTAGAACATCAGCTATTAGTGCCCTACCTTTCAGCAACTTACTGATAAGGCTAGTATAGCTGTGTTCTAAAAGGACACCTAGGAAGGATAAGACTAAACCATGGATCATAGCAAAGTTTTACTTGCTGGAAATAACAAGTGAAGTTGAAAATATCTGTACTAGAGGCACTAAAGGCCAGTAGACAGACCTTCAACCAGGCTTTGAAAATGCTTTGAATCCAGTGCCTATCACAGAGATGCCATTGATTGTATTGCTATACACAATTTTGGCCATTGGTAACATTCATCAGTGGGTTTAATACATCTTATTTATTGCAGACTATGCAACAAAGTACCCTGACACTACTCCCCAACATAAAGCTAATATTAAATATACAACATGGGAGTTAGTCATTATTTTCCAAAGTAGGGATACCCAAAGAAATGTCACTAACCAAGGGATTTCCCTTATGTCCTGAGTAATGTGCCAATTGTGCAAACGTTTAAGATCAAGCACTTAAAAAGCTGAGTACAAAACCCCAGACAAATAGATTAGTGGAGCATTTAACCAGCATTATAATCCATACTGAGTCAAGTTATTGAGGGAGATGGTAAAAACTGGGACCAGTTAATACCATACCTCTGGTTTGTCATCAGAAAAGTACTACAAGCCTTGGCAGTGTACAATTCTTTTAAGTTACTCTATGGTGATCACCCGTGTGGGTCTAAGATATTGCCAGAAAAACTTGTAAAGAAGAGAAACCCTTATCTAAAAGTGTCATAGAGTAGTACATCAACTTACAAAACAGACTAAAAGCATAGTCAGCCTTAGGCATTGGCCAACTAGGCGGCCGCCTAGGGCACCGCTGTAGCAGGGGTGCTTTTCCAGTATTTATTTGATGTAGGTAGACCAGGATGGGGGCACTGGGTGGTGTGGTGGGGGTGTCATGGAGACCTTATGCCTAGGGCATCAGTTGACCTAAGGCCACTCCTGGCTAAAAGTGTGTAATGCTGACTTTAACTGAACACATAGACACCAGAATACATAACAAGGGGTATAAAATAAAAATACAAGGATCATAATTCACATCTGGAGACCAGGTCTTTGGTTTGATTACCCTTAACAAAAAGACATTTTTAGGCTAAATGGCATGGCTCCCTAGAAATATTGGACAAATTAAATTATGTAAACTACAACATTAGACATATTTATAAGAAAAAGGCTGGAACAGATATATCATATCAATGTTCTATTCAGATCTCTGTAACAATCTTATTAGTAGAAACAGACGGAACTGGTAGTTGAATGAAACTGATCTCTGTGGTTGCAGTGCAGGTAGATGACACATTATGTCAGTCACAGAAACAGGAGATAATGGCGTTTCTGTTAACAATTAGGGAAGGGACATTAGAACTACATGGAAAAAAATGATTAAACACCATGTTGAGGCCATTCCAGAAGATGATCCAAAACTTTAGAGATACAAATGCCAATATTAAAGGCTCGAGATAGGGGTGATAGGGGAGTCAAAATTGAAAATGGAACAGCTCTGTGCTGTTAGTCCCAAAGCCTGATGGAACAACTAGGTTCTGTAATGATAAGTCATAGAAAGGTAGGGGAAGACAAGATTCTTAACCACATTAGACCTCCCTGAATAAACACAAAACAAAATATAAACTTGTAACCTAGAACAAAAACAAAGACAGACAGCAAGCTGTAGAATTCCAACCAGTTTATTGTTTGCGCTTTCATTCAGGAAATACATGAAGTTCTTCAGACAAAGAAACCCCAAGAGTCCTCAGTTAAAATAAAACTGTCAATTAAGATGAGATAATTAATTATAAAACCAATTAACATAACAGTCCTTCCTTTTGGGCTATGTGATGCCCATCTCACCTTTCAGATTCCTTAAGCCCCAAGTTAAATAGGCTGCTACTTAGACTATGTCGTAATATACTCTGCGGACTGGGGCTCTCATCTAACTAGGATACAGCCTGAATTTGACACCATGGGAAAAGACAGACTGATAGTCAGTGCTTCTAAGAACAAATTATGCATAACAGAGGTAAAATATTTAGTTTATGTAACAATAATAAGGGGAAGTTTTAAGTACTGCACAGAAAATATAGAAGCAGTAAGAAACTGGCCTATTCCAAATTTAAAGAAGCAAGCTAGGGCATTCATGAGCTTAGATGGATCCTATTGAAAATGGGCACCCATTTTTCATCTTAGAGCTGCCCTCCTACATATCTGACAAAGGAGAAGATTATCCTTAAAGTAAAATGGACATCAGAAGCAAATATTGTTTTAAAATAAAGGATGCATCATTCTGATAACCTGTTTTAGTATCCCTGGATTTCAATAAACTCTTCATAGCTTAACTAATTTTGCACAGGTAAGCCTGGGGCAGTGATTGGTTTTACCTTTGTGAAAATCAAGTATTTTACTTTCTAGTTCTCTTTTGACTTGTTCTTCTATTTATATATACTTTTCAAGAATTTTGTGATTTAATTTCATGCTTTGCCAACAAGAGCACCCCCAGTGATTTCTTAGTCAAAATATTTTGTGTAACCTTTTGCATACTCACAATTTCCTCCCTTAAGTAGATTAAGCTTCTTTGAAAGGCCTTTGTTTCATTTTGAAGGAATCAAGCATCTTTACAAAACATTGAACCTGCTCAAATATAGTTTCAAAACTCTTAAATTCTGCAGTGCCAAAACATTATCTAGAACTTTCTGTTGCATTTCAATAATGTTGCCTTGCAGTGAGCTTTTTAGTAACTTTGCAATTTTTGCCTTATTTTCTTCTTAGTAGTTTGTAAGCAGTCTGTCACATGGATTTCAGACTATTTTTTTTCTTTTGTCTCTCAAACCTATTAAATTGCTTTTTGTTCTGCTTCTAAGTTATACACCTTGTTCTGCCTCATTTAGTCTTTCAACAACACTACTTAGTATATTTATTAGTGTTTGTTGTAAATAACATATTTTCTTGTTATTGTTTCCCAGAGTAATAGCATATTATGTGTTAAAGCCACAATAACCTTTTAGCATCACACCTAGTTTAGTGACCACACTGCAATTATTTCAACATCAGTTCAAAATAAATTTTGTCCAGTATCAAATTTCTGTATGCTAGTAACATTTCAAATACATAAATGATTATCAATACAGTGCTTGATTTCATTTTGCATTTCAGGTATATATAGCATCTCTCAAATTTACTAGTTTGAAGTTTACACAGAACCCACTGAAACATTTCTGACTCAGTTAACACTATACTTTTTTTCATCAGCAGTCTTTAACATTGTTTTCCTTGTTTGGAGGTAATGCACTTTCACCTTTACACAAATATGACTTCTTCCTTTATACTTTTTTGCATCTTATCAGTATACACTATGTATTTCAACTCACAAATTCTACTAGATTTCAACTTCAGATTGTTATAGCACAGTGCCCTCTTAGTTGTTTATCAGTTTATGCAAACACAACATTTCATACTTGGAAAAACATCTTAGTGTGCTTTCTGTATAAGGTAAAAATGTACACATTTTAGTTCATAACTCTGTCTCAAAACTGTTAATACTTACTTTAGCTCTAGATATGGATTTCTTTCCAAGAACAACACTTTTTCAGTTCGTTAATTTTTTTTTGTAACTGCAGCTTTCACTATGACCAACTTTACTATTGATATACTTTTATAAGTATCAACATAAACGCGATTAGCAAGATTCGTAAATTCTTTAGAATAGACCCAGACTTCATGCTACCACAGTTTTATCCCCAGTACATTCTTCTTACCAGCTTAGTGCATTCACAATGGACACCTTCTGTTAAGCAACCCACCAGCAATTTTGTAGCACTTCTTTGGCAAGCATTTAGCAGTATCTGTCATTCTACTATTGTTTTTTTTTAATATACCATTGAGCAAATTACTTGATTCAACAATGCTTTTCTGGGTGGGGGGCACCCCATACAACTTCAGCATACTCCCTGTCTTCCACTTTCAAACATACAGTTTCAAACACTTTATGGTAAATTTCAGTAATTATTTGTTTACCCTTGGACCTAGCCCAATAGCTCCTCTACTTTTATCCATTTGACTCATATATTCCAGGAGAATGGGAACTCATTATTCCTGTGCTAGGTAATTGCACTATAGCCTATGTGTCTCTACACAGAAATCCCATCAGTCCTCCATACCTTGGTGAGAGTTGTGCAGCTAGGAGCAGGCAAGCCTGCTAATCTTGGGGAGTGGCATAACCTCATGCCCTGGTAGCAACCCCCAGTGGATCCTCCAAACCAACAGTTGCTGCCTGCCAAGGGGAAGTGTGTCTCTGTATGCTAGTTTCTATCTCATTTATGGGGTGAATTTGCATTTCAGTATCATAAACCTGGCTAGCTCAGTGCTACACTAGGCAGACCCATAGTCCTCCTGCTAGATGCTAACCATGTGTTGAGTTAGAGCCATTTCCCTCTTCTCCAGGATGGGTAAGGCAGTAGCAACCCATCACTCCCATCTGCCATGGCCAGTTCCTTTGTGTGCTCAAGCCACTCACAAACGTGGGTAGTTGTGGCATAGACAAGGCTTTATCCCTCTATACCATAAAGTTGGTTGTCAGTGTTATTTTGTTAATATATTGCTTTACCTCATACATCCAGTCAAGGAAATAAAGCTAAAATTTCTTTCATCTTGGCCATTCTTAACACACAGAGTAAATGTCTTAGAACAGACACTTCTGACATCCACTCAGGTAATCTTTACTTCTGAGTATACACAGTTGACAGTTTTAACATAAAATGAGCATCACTGTGGCACAGAACTGATATGTCCATCCAGATAAATACAGTTGAAGCTGTCTACTCTGTTTATTTCTATGAAGTATATTTCCCATTTAGCGCACATTCTGTAGTTTACATTCAACTTATATTACAGAAAGAATAACATAGAATTGAATTTTGCTCACATTGTTGTCCACCACCATGCTATCTTGATTCCCCCAGGAATCACATTAGACAATTTCTCTCAAATAATATAAATTTCCACCATCATTTTTTCTTTGTGCTGTGTAAAGTTCACATATTACAAATATTTTTTCACAGAACACATACTCAGGATGCATTTATAAGTTAAATCATGCCTTTACTGAAATAAACATGCTGGCAATATATAAGTTTTGTAAATTTTTGAAATGCTTTCAGATAATAATCCTTAAACATAAATTACAGAACATATATAGTTCATTACTCTTCAGTTTAATTTCTACCAATTATCATGGTCTTACTTCCTACATATCTGGCCTTTCAAGCTATGTTCTTTCAAGCCCACTGGTCTCTTTAATTTGGCATATCCTTCCCTGAGTAACATAATCACATCTGTATACCTCCTGAGGATCAGGCCCACGTTTGTATCCCTCTACAATCCCTCTGTTCTGTGAGGCAAACTTTTCTGTTGCATCCAGTGTCTCTTCTCTTTTTATAGGAAAAGCATTACTGTAACTCTGCCTTTAGGCTGTTTCATTACATGGTAGATCTTCCAACTCTCTATAGCTCTAAACATGGACCATTTTATTAAGTAATAGGTCTTACAACTACACTGAATATCATATATATATATATATATATATATATATATATATATATATATATATGGCTCACTTTTATGTAGCCTGCTTTTACAATGTTCCTTAGCTATGAGTTTGATTTAAGTATATGTCACTGAAGATTTGTTTTTTACTTGCATACATAGCATATGTTTTGCTGGTACTCTGTTTAGCCTCTTGGTTCTACTATTACGTATTTTCTATGTTATGGTCCTATATCTTGAATGTGAGATTTTAGTTGACTTTAGTATTTTTTAATTGGTCTTTGACTGAAAGGTTTCTTTGTGGTCTAGCACACATAGTTACTCAAATTACATTACATTAGATTAAATAAAGATGTTCTCAGTAAGAATCATTTATGTCTACTTAAAGTTTTCTCGGTTAATAGTTTGAACTGGGTGAACCAGCTTGATAAGGCATGCTGAAACCAGCACCAGCACAATGCAGAATAAAGGTATACAAAATATGCTGTCTTGGTAATATAAAGGTTCAGAAACAAGCAGATATGCTGCACATTGCCATTCAGATGGAGATATAGCACAACTGTACCATATGGATGCTGGCCAAAACAACACAAAGAGACAAGGGACATTAAAGGACACAAGATGCATCATTGAGTCATAAAATCATATCACTGAAATATCTGGACATGAACCTGAGAAATCATGCAACATAGAGGTATAATAATACTGCAGTGTTGCTGGAAACATACCAGTAGCTTTAAAGGTATCAGAAGTCCTTCTAAATAACTATTGAGCACTGACTTTCAAAATGAAAATTTGGAACAAATTATTGTAGCCCTTAATGGTCTGACTGGTTCAGAGAAGTGAAAACAGTGCTTCTGTGTAGCAGGATAGATGGCATGCAGTCAGTTCTTAGAAAATAGCATAACTATTATGGAGTCGTCAAAGTGTGAGCTCATGAAAGTAGTGATGTCAAATCAGCAGTCTATTGGATACACTTTTATTGCTGTAGGTACACAATATAAAATGAATAGGAAAAAATGGTTTGTTTTTCAAGCCAACTATGTTTCTTTCTTCCACACCTGAGCAACCTCAGAGTTATTATATTTAAGATCGCTTTGCGTAGGGCAAAAGGTCCTTTTTTCCTATTTCACAAGGATTCATGGAATTGACTGCTGAGTTTTTATTTAATGAATTAACATTCTAACAATATCATTGGCCCAAAGTGAGGCAGTGAAGTATATGAAGATGTATATCTTTTCTCTTTAATTATGTTAATTAATATCCGCCTACAGGAAGGTGATTGTCATGCAGTAGACTTCTTTCTGGAAGGAATCACAGTGCAGGCCTTTTAAAGGCTGATGCCGCATGATGAATATATTGCTATCGAGCACACTGGCAAACATGCAAATGATGCAAGTCATCAAAAGTGCAGGAATATATTTGCAGCAGGGGAGATATAGATTTGGCTTTGAGAATGTATGTGTTTAGCCATACTGAAGTGCAAATCACAGAAAAATATTCCAAAGGCAACCACGAGGAATTTTGTTGTTGTAAGATGATTAGAAAGCTGGAAGACTTGTATCCATATATTTGAATTATTCCTTACAGCAAGCAAAATAGCCAAGAAGCCTGAAAAGATGCAGTATGCCATATTTTTGCACATTACCAGGGCAGAACCATTGAAGAAACCTAATATTTTATCATTCCACAGAAGGAGAAAGACAACAAAAGAACCAGAGAACAGATCAGGAATAACTGCGAACACAAAAAAAATTGCCATTTAAATACCCTTTTTGAGAAGTTCAGGAAAACTGTGAAACTAGGAAGACTTTTTAATCTATTTACCATTTATTCTTATGAGTGACGCAAGGTGTGACAGAGAAAATAGAGGTTTACATAACTGAGCTAAATAATTATAACAAATATTGTGAATTTTGCATGATTTATTACCAAGAAACAGAAGTATATTGTAGTATAAGAAATTATCAGAGAAAGAGCAGGCAACTAACAGAAACAACCCAGACCTTATTAAAAATTGTAGATGTATGTAGGATGAAATTACAACTGCACAGCTAAAAATATTAACTGAAGAAATTGAAAGGTACTTTAAAGGCAAACAATGCAAAACTGGGAAAAGGAGTGAAATACATTATAACAGTAATGGCAATATGAAATAAAAACATAAATAGCAGAGAAAGTGTGGTATAACTGACATTCAAACCACATGTAGTAAGCACGGCTATTAGCATGAGAATATGTGTTCTATGTTTTATCATTTTTAGGAGATGAGGCAGAATTAGTGGTATGATGTGTAAAGGAAAGACACTCTGTTAAAAGGAATTTACATGTTATGCTTTATGTTGCAGTACAAAATAATGTAGCCTTTAACACGTCTTTGGGTCATAACTCTCAAATTCTTTGCTCAAGAATTCTTGACTAAACTAAAAATAGCAGGAAGATAAAATCCCAGAATCAGGAATGATTTGTAAATATTAATCTAATTTGCTTAGAAAATTAATAGAGCAAAATGTTTTGCATCAAAATGTATTTTCTGAGGAATATGAAGTATTCATTTATAATGTCTGGCATTATTGACAAACTGGCTGCAATGCTCAGTGATTTATTAGGAAATCAAATCATTTATGAGGAAAAGGGTAAAATTATGAGGCAAATGTCTACAAAACTAGGTACAGTTGAGAGCTATGCTTCAGGTTTAAACATGTTCTTTTACAAAGAATATGAAAACGTTCAACTTTTGCCAAAATAAGGGGAATTAACAGAACTAGCAGGCACTCAGTATTTCAATTCAGTCTTTATACAACTCACACCGAGTATAACAGCAAACCAGTTCTTACAGAACATCAGCCATGTTATCCAGGACAGAAGCTAGTTCAAATACGTCCATAAGGCTTTTTTCAGAATGTAGGATAGCATCCATTACCACCTTCCTGGCTTTGGAGATAACCTTCAAACTTCTTTTACAGGGATACCTTTCAAGTACTCGTCACTCCATGGAACTCCTCTAGGTTTCGTTTCTCAATTCAGAAAAATCAGAAATCAACACCTTAGCAGAACAATGGGCCTGAAATAGCTCTACCTGAATCTGTTTCCATTAACATTATGCCTTATTCCTAATTACCTGCCCGAGTCAGAGTTAATAGAGTGGAGTTAAAGGCATAGTGTTTTCTAAGCTCAGCACCCTCTACTATGCCACATGATAACCCTCTCAAGGAAAAGCTAACCATTTGAGCTCCAGCAATTGGGCTGTATGCACAAAACAGCCTAGTTGCATTTAGATGGCTGTGGCTTGGTAGATGCTTGTTCCTAAAGTTGTGGGGTTGGAGAGTCAGAGCCCATCAAGACAGGCTAAGGTTGCTATCTTTCGCTGTAAAACCAATGATGATAAGCATAGTCTATAATAAGCGTGAACTCCTTCCTTATTACAGGACAGGACAACATGGATATGCAATTTCCAAATGTCTCTCTGGCCATCTTGGTAGATTTGGGCATCCCAAGGCAATGTAACAATTGTTGTATATTCACAGATGAGTTAACGATTAAAGAAAATAACATGGTATGTGAGAGATTTAAATAGACAAATTCCTTGGAGACAAAAATCTCACATACAGACAAGGTTGTCAGGAATACCCGCACTACATCCCTCACATACACCGCTGACTTACACACACATATTGTCTTATGCTCAGACACTTAAAAGAAACCTTCACAAATCTCAAATGATCTCCAAAGCCACCTACTGGCAACACTGCTCCTCAGCAATCACTCAAGCACAAAGCAAAAGCAACACCAAACATCTCACATATGCCTACACCTAATGGTCCTCTAAGTGCAAAACCCATAAGGCAAGCATGCACTTTATCTAACACTCTTGTCATTGGAGATTCCATTGTGTAACATACAGATAACTACCTTACCAGGTTAGACAAGGAGAAAATAACAGTTAGTTTCCTATCTGGATTCAGGATCCACAATATCATGCATGCATGCACTCAAGTGAACTGCACCCAGGCTACCAGTATGATTCTATAATAGTCCATGTGGGAGCAAATGATGTAACACACACCCCTCACTAGAATATGTGAAAAGAGACATAATGCATCTCTTGGAATTGGTGTCACTGATAGGTATGAACCTTGCAGTGAGCATCATTCTACCAGCACAAAGGATGATATCACGGTATGAATATAAAATGATTGATTTTAATAACTGGCTTAGTTTCTGGTGTCACTCCAGGGGATCCAATATCTATCAGCATGGGAGAGCATGGTCAACAGACCACGTTGCTTTGCCAAGGATGGGCTGCACCTGTCCCCACTAGGTTTTCAGATATTGGCTAAAGCTTTATCCTTCCCCTTAGAGCCTTTTTTAGGCAACTCCAAAAAGACAAAACTTCCAATATAGTGAGAAAGTCTCCAAGTAACGTTAAGGTGCTACAGCTCTATGCTAAGAGCCAAAACAATAACCTCCACAACCTTCAAGCTCTCCTCACTCTGGAGAATGTTGACAACTGTTCCATGACCGAGATTTGGTTTAAAGCCAAAAAAAGTACTCCAGCAGTGCAAGGCTACATAGCCTTCCACACATTTAGATCAACAAAAGCATAGAGTGGGGTCAAAGGTGGAGGTGTCACATCTTTGTTAGCAAAAAACATACCTCTAGGTTGGTTAAAAAGGATGAAGCCATGGAGATTATCCACGTGCAACTCACCATAGATAAGGTCCCTCAAAATATCATGGCTAGCTACAGGTCACCATCTATGTCCCAAGAGTTTCATGACTCTTAACTAGCCCTACTAGAGATGCTCACCATCCAAACAAACACCCCACTCATGGGTGACTTTAACTACCCCTCTCTAGGCTGGGAAACTTACACTGTCTCAAACTCCAGACATAATGCTTCCTAGACTTTATTAACACAAACACCCTGGAACACACAATGTATGCTCCAAGCAGAAGTTTAAATATACTGGATCTGGTACTCACCAACATGGGAGAGTGATACACACATCCCCACCCCAATGACATGTTCTCACTAGTGAAGTTGGATCACAAAAATGTCTCCTTTGAAGTAAAACTTAACCTGGAAAACCCAGCTAAACCAGTAACAGTTCCAAACTCTTGTAAGGCAAACTACATCCTATTAAGTGACAGTTTGCAAAAATTGCAGGCTCCCTGAAACAGCTACTTATGCAGAATTATTCACAGGGTCCCTCTACAAACATGTGAATAGCTGCATAGAGGCTGCCATGTCTACTGGAGTTAAACTTAAAACAAACAATAAAAACAAACCCCACTAGTGGAATCCTCACCTAAACAGGGTATATAATAAAAGAAGAAAACTCATGGCTAAAATCAGAAAGAGCAACTCTCTTAAAGACAAGTGCTCTATTATACAACTGAACAAGAAACTAAAAGGTCTAATTAAGTCCAACAAGTTCCACTACAAGGTCAGGATAGCATCGCAGGCTAAGGACAATCACAATGCCTTCTTCAGCTGTGGTCGGATATGCTGAAATAGTGGTGAATAATACCACCTTCACTAATCAGGATGACATAGCATGTCTGCACCCTGAAAAAATCAGCTCAAACCTCACCCCCAACTCCTCCCCAGCATCACTACATAAATTTCCTCCAACATACTACTGCCAACTATTAGCATGGACCAGGTTCTGGCACTACTCACTAAACCTCCATGGATCCTGACAAAATCCCTGGTTGCCTCCTGAACAGTCTAAAACACAGCCTATAAGGACCACTTGAGACACACTTCAACTACAGCTTTGAAACATGCTTCATTCCAAGTGTATGGAGGATTGCAACAGTCATTACCCTCTATAAGGCCAGACCATCACCTGACCCAGAGAACTACAGACCCATCAGTCTAACAAGCCTAATATGCTAAGCTATGGAATGAATTATCATGGAAATGATAAACAAGGACACTGGCAATGTACAGACACTGGTCCATCCTAATTTGGTTTTCTTAAGGGAAGGCCATGCCTACTTAACCTGGCAGACTTCTTTGAGATAGTCACAAAGGCAATGGATGAGGGTAAAACAGTGCATATTTCATATCTTGACCTAGCCAAAACCTTCAGTACAATAACCCACTCAGGTATTGTTGACAAGCTCTCTGAGCTAGGCATGAATCCCTACATAACTTATTGAATTGCCAGTTAACTCACAGACAGAACCTAATAAGTCAGGATTGATGAGATTACCTCCACCACGAAACAGGTCACCAGCAGAGTACCCCAGGGGTCCATGCCAGACCTGCTCCTCTTTGGCATCATTTCGCAGAAGTCAAGGCAAATATTCATGGCCTCTGGTTCTCCAAGTTAGCAGATGAATGTAAATTTGGAGCTATTAAAGATTCCCTCCAAGACATCAGTTTCTTGCAAGAAAGTTGAACACAGACAAATGACTGGTGCCAAAGCCATGGCTGAAAACTCAGTGCCAAAAATCACATTGCAACATCCTTTGAGAAACCATTGATCCAAGTTAATTACTGCATTGAAAAAACACCCCTAAGAGTCAACCCAGTGGTAAGAGATCTGGGACCATATGTAAACAGTAATCTGGTCTTTGACCAACATGTAGCTAAGATAGTAAAAAAATCATTCTGTGTCATCCAACTTATAGGTAAGGATATGGCATCCAAGTCCAAGGAAGTTATAGTACCACTCTACTCATCTCTTATCTGATCTATATTGAATATGATGCCCCATTTGACATGTATCTAACCAGACACTTGCAACAGTTGGAATGTCCACCAAAGTTTCTGACCAGTAGAATTCATGCCATGAATACCCTGTCCTACACTGATCACCTAAAGGCTCTGTCTCTATATTCAATCTCCTACAGGCTGCTGAAAGAGGATCTTTGCCTGGCTTACAGGGTTTCCTTAGATCCTGCCCTGATTGATTTGTTGCACATGGGCAAAACAAGCAGTGCCAGAATCACTAGATACAGGGATCTGAACTTCACTTGTGACATAAACAGAACATGCTGGAGAGGCAGATATGTGTTCCAAAGGATCCCCACACTAAGGAGTAGGCTCCCCACCCATGTAAAACAGAGTTCATCTCTGACCCTATTCAAACAAAACCTTGAGAACTGGATGGGAAATTGTAAATTAAACCCAGGTCTGGCCCTCGTATCCTTTATGAAAGGAGGCCATCAATAAGAAAATCATTATCCTAACTTACACCCCCCAGTCTTTAGTTACCTCCCTACTAACATGCCTCCCCACATTTAGGCACCCATGATACCCAGGACCCAAATGGTTTGTGGAGCACATATAGTCTTGTAAGGGCCCTGATGGTCATTCTCCTAATAAGAACCTATGAACATATGAAGGGTAGTATTTAAGGGTGATAAAGTCCCACCTGATAGCTAGACAATCTTTTTATACCCAAGTAAGATTTGTCAACATTACTAAGCTTTCTGGTAATATAATAGATGGGATGTTCATCCACATTTATAACCTGAGACAACACTGCACGTTTGCCTACCACAGGAGCAACTGCAAATACTGAAGCTGTAGGAAATGGTTATGAACACAGCATGCTTTTTCCATTGTCTGAGGGCTTGTTCTGCTTCAACTGTTTACTAAAACTTATCATTGGTCAGATCTGTTATAGTGCAAGCAATGGTAACAAAATCAGGGAAAAGATTAAAATAATATCTAACCAAACCCCCCAAAAAATCCCTAATCTGCTCTGTTTTAATGATTATAAAATACCACTAAGAAAGAGCCGCCCATAGAAAAACTGGAGTGTAATAAACACTTAGTGCCTTGGCATGAATGCCTTCCAAGTGTAAAACACATCACACAAAATCAGTTTAAATACACTCACTCATTAACATAATTATCAATCACCCCTCAATAAGACAATTAAATATTCAAATTACATAATTCTAATTACATTCCTTGTTGAGCCCAAAATGCTCCAAGGTACCATACTTTAAAATAAACAGTGTTTTTTTTTTTTTAAGCAATTTTTCTTTTACAATCGCATGTTCCCTAAGTAGAACTTGAACCTTCTCCAAAACACAGCCTTTTAACTCATATGGGTTGGAATTGTGATACTGTGAAAAATGAGTACCTAGTGGGCTTTCTAATTTTTTATTTTTGATATCTCTCACATGTTCTTGTAGTCGAATCCTAAAACTTTTATACGTTTCGCCTATATAAAATATGGTTTTAATGATTAGCCTGAGACACATTTGTACTACATCATCATTTTAATCTTGTGATTTTACAATCGCTTAGCCTATTACATAGCACAAATAGTAGGTTTGTAAGATGTCTAACCTGCACTTAGGTTATCGGTTGATACAGATTGGTACAGGGAATTTAGACTTGCTTAAACTTTTGGCAGATGAATTTCCCAATCTTCAGAAAATATTTCCAAACCACAATGATACAGAGTCTAAGGTTTTTTAAACATATTTATTAAAGCTCATTGTATGGAGGGACATATGTACAACTATAATAATAGAAGAGAAGAATTTTGTCCATCAGCCTATAGGTTGTTGCAGGTATTCAGTGGAGACCAAAAGGCAGGAATCTGAAATGGAAAAGTCCACTGTTGAGGAAATTGCCATTTTTTTCAACACTCCTGCAGCAAGTAGAATTTGGCAATAGCCTTTCACGAGATCCAAAGTGGATAAAAATCTAACATTATCTGATTTCTCAATCAGTTCATCTAGTCAAGTAATGGCATACAAATCAAATTTAGTTAGGTTATTTAAATGTCTAAAGTCACTATAAAACCTTATAGACTGCCCGGTTTGATGATCAATACAATAGAACTACTCCACTAATTTTTATATTCTACTGTAACCCCGTGTTTCAGCATTTTCTCTACTTCTTTCTTAACTGCTTGGTGTTGGGATGCTGGTATTTGGCATGGATTTAAGTTTATTAACTCACCAGGCACTGTTTCTATGTTGTGCTGATTAAACTGGCTCTGTCAGGCAAATCCGAATAAATGCTGTTATATATGATAAAACAACAGAGGCCCATGACCTTCAGTTTATTTATACATTTTATAGCACCATGGCCAATTTAACCTTCAAAAGAAATAATACATTACCTATGCCTGCAACAAATTTATATTATAAAAGCCGCACCACATTTATTTACAATGTCTTGTCTTTTATTGGTTTATAATTATTATTTATTCATGTGGGTGTAACTATTCATTTATTATGTATTAGCTATTATTTATTTATTAATATTTGTTTACTGAGAAGTCCAGCTGGGCAATAACCCATTTTCAATGAAGGTCCTATGAGAAAAGCTCCAACATGTTACATGAAAACAAAATAGTAGATTATAGCAAATGTAAACATTTGATGTTGATAGTCATTTTAACAAATATGGTATAATTGAGTTTGAGTTATTAAGGCTGACATTTTTACAAGCATAATACAATGTAATACTATCTGCAGTAACCAAAGAAGTAGTAAGATTGTCTAGTGAGAGAACTAAGCTTTATTGTTTAAATTACAAGAGGTGAATAGGGAAAGAGAGCAAGAGAGAGATGGAAGCAAATGTGAGATAAGTAGGGGGAAAATGAATTCAAAAGAGATAAAAAGAGACAGTGGTAAGTTGAGAAAAGGTTTATTAATAAGTGGACAGTGTCAGAAATGAGACAGAGCAAATATTGTTTAGTAAAGAAAGGGATACATGTATGCAAGAGAAGAAAAAGTGTGTATAAAAAATGAATAGAGAAAAGGATTTACAAATTACAAATGAGTATTTGAAGGATGTGTAGTGAAGCAAAATAGTACAATTGTCAGTAGTAGAACAGTATGGAAGGGGGATAATAGGTCAGAAAAGTGAAACATATTATAGTGGAGGAAGTGAAGGGAAAGGATGGCTGCAAGAAAATGGAATGAGAGATAAAACTGTAATTAGAAGATGGTGGTGGGGTAAAAGAGAAAATATATTATAGGATGGGACTAGCCTACTGTGGAGCATTAGCAGAGTCTAGAATTAGATAAGAATGAATTTAAAGAATTTTTCAACATGTAAATGTTGTGCGATGACCAGACTATGGGGAATAAATTCCAGGTTTTTGCTACTGCATTAGTGTATAGAGGGTGCCCTGCAGATTTTTTTTTTTTTTGGTTTGTATATGATAATGAGTTGTTTAGGATGTGGGGTGTAATTTTTAATTTAGGAGAATTGTAGGAGAAGGAAAGGTTGAAGGATTGTCATTTTTTTTTTGCTGTGACAAACTGGATGAATGTAAGACAATGAGGTAATTCTAACCAATTTATTTGTTTATTTCTTTTAGTGCAGTACAGTGGTGTCTTTGATTGGGTTTGTTTGTAGCAAAGCATCTGATCTTGTTATACATAATTCAAGTTTAGTTTTTAGAGTGGTTTGAATGTTTTTAACTCATTACAGCCGAGTGATGCCTCCAGGTGCTTCTGCAGTTACATCCTACTGATGCCTCTAGATGTCAAATATTGCTTGTTCATATTTGCATCAATAATTCCAAAACCATGCAACATACAAAGTATTGAAAAAATTATGTTAAAGCTTACACAATGGCAGACTCATCTGTATTGATAGCTAACCTCTGTCTAGTGCTGGTAAAGAGATATTAATTGTTGTTTATACAATATTTATTTATATTGTCATAAATGTCTTGATTTTCTAAATATCTCTTCAACCAAGTAACACAAACAAACTGCCTAGCCTCATAGGACAGCTTTCAGCTGGATGAAAAAATGCTGCAGACATTATGTGTGAGTAACTTGAGGGACTAGTTACTTACAAAATATTCCAGACTTGATAGCTACTGTGTTTAGTGTGATTTATAAAATTCAGCTTAAGACCTAGAGCCCAAGGAATGCTATCAAAATGAAAATAGTTTATGCTGAAGAGTTTGCCATTTATGCTTATTTAGTAATCCATATGGTTCCAGAGATATGAACATTTGTTTGAAATGTGAGACTATAGTTTGATTCTATCAAAAAGCTTAGCTTCTGCCCATTGGAAGTTGCAATGCAAACTTCCTGAGCTCCATTGGAGGGAATGAGTTAAGGATGGGTGCTCCATATAGAAGTGATGATGGTAAGTAAGTGTTAGCTAGGGATTACTTAGTATTAGTTGTGAGGAAGTTTTTGTCCTGAAGAGCATTCCTAACATTCAGTTTGTTTTTTTTTTAACTTGCATTTGGGATATACAGGTAGAACTATAGGCTGTCATCTATGGCCATGCCAAGTAATTTAGTATGAGATGCTACTTCAATGTCACTGTTGTTTAGGGAGGCAATTTTTAAGTTACTTTCATCAATGCTATGTGAGTTGGGAAAAGCATGAGTAGTTTAATGATTTTTTTTTTTAGGATTGAGCAGTTATTGAGTATGTTGGAGCCAACTTTCAATAGAGTTAAAGGCTTCTTGGTTTATTTGTTGATGATGGTTTGGGCTAGCACAGGATCAAATAACAGTAGAGTCATCTGTATATTGTATGAGAGAGGCATGTTGTGAAGAACTATAGAGATTGTTGGTGAATGTACTAAACATCAGAGGACCATGAATAGAGCCTTAGGATACACCTGTGTTAAATAGTAGGAATGGAGATAGGGTACAGAGCCACTTAACAGATTGTTGTCTATCACACAAGAACTGTGTGAACCAAATGACAGTAGAGTGTGAGAGGCCAAAGGAAGTCATTCTATGTAAGAGTTTGCTGTCTGATTTAGTGTCAAAGACCTTAGATAGGTCTAGAAATAAAGATGATAACATTTACTTTTGTCCCTAGCTTTGTTAATGGTGTCTAGGAAGAATATGAAGGCACCAGTAGTACTATGTGCTAGGGGGAAGGCATGTTGTGTAGGTATCAACAGTTGTTACAAATGTATTGAAGAAGTTGCTTGTGTATACTTTTTTCTAACATTTTTGAAAGGGGAATGGGATGGCAATGGGTCTGCAGTTGGGTATTTCTGTTGAGGTCCCCCTATATGTAGTGAAGTTAAATGTGATTTTTTTCCAGAGTGAAGGAACATAGGATTATTGTATTGATGTAATTATAAGGAATAATACTATGATATAAGGACTGATACTTGGTATGGTGTAAGAACTGATACTCAGTATGGAATAAGGACTGATACTTGGTATGGTATAAGAACTGTTGAAAAACCAAAAATGCAGGACAAAAGCACCTAAGACACCAGGAAATCTTCAGCTATTCAGCTCTTTAATGAACAAACCACAGTACCACACTGTAAGGTTAAGCACTCCTCATCTGATTCAATAACCAGACTTCTTCAGACAAGTAGCAGGTACAAAGTAACTTTTATACTAAAATACACTTCCCTCTCCGCCCCCTATTTACTCAATTATTCAATACAAAATCAATTAATCAATCAATCAAATAAATTCAAATAAATTCTTAAATCTATAAGCCTAACTACATCACTGGATGGATTAAGTCTTTGATGGAGGATTACAATTTTTTGGGATTGCATCTATGCAATCTCTGCTGATTATAGTAATGTTTTTTTTTTTTGTGACTGTTTTCATTTTTTGTAAGGTTTTGAAGTTCTTTAAACTCCTGCAGAGGGTTGTTTCTTCAACATTTTCCATGTTTTATCCCATGCATAACCTTTCTAGTATTGCTAGACAGTCAAGCAGCATGGTTGATTTTATTTCTTTTTGTTTTAAGGGGTGCTAAGTGATTTAGAATATTTAAGAATATTGCATAAAAAATTAGGACTGCTTCAATATAGGGGTGCAGATTTTTAGATTAGACAAACTGGTGGATTCTAGTCTGAAAGTTATGAGGTTATGGGTCTGTTTGTAGTGGTGTTGTTTAACATGACGGGTGATTAATGTATTAGTGTAAATGGATACATGGTCAATTAAGGAGTCTACAAGGGTTCCTGAGGTGGTGTATATATGAGGATCAGAGGCAATTATCTAAACTAGTAAAATCTAAATGTGTTATGGGTGCGTGTATTATTTCCTGTGAAGACTATATTAGCCATGGCAATAGAAGAAATATAAATAAACTGAAGTTCATTATCCTCTGTTGTTATTTTATCAAATCTGAAAAAAAATGGCTTTATTCCTGAGTACTAATTTTTTAACATTCTGTTTCTGAGACACCAAAAGTTTTTCTCTTGTTCCCACTTCAGGGCATGCAGTTGGAAACTTAACTTCTCGCACAAACATACTACAGAAATGTTGGTTTCCCACCAGTGTTTCAGAACATTATGTGGTATTTCTGTTTGGCTTCCTTTCTCCATGTTGTCTCAACTTATAATTCACTTCCCTTACTTTCAAAATAACTTCAAAGGGTCCTTTCCATTTAGCAAGGAATTTGTTTTCAGCGGTAGGTACTAACATAAGTATTTTATCACCTGTCTTATATATATATATATATATATATATATATATATTATATATAGTGCTTTCTCCATATGTTATTGTACTACAGGCAAAATATTTCTTACCATGTCCTGCAGATCTGTAAAATTCTTTCTCATGCGTTTATGGGAAGTGTTCCTGTCCTTCTGTGTGTTTGCTGTAGCTAGCAATCTCTGTGGGTGTTTGCCTAACAGCAGTTCAAATGGTACAAATCAAGTTAAGACTTGAGACACTTCTCTTACAGCAAAGAGAAGACATGTAAGCAGTTACTCCCAGTTTCTTCCATCTAGCTCTATAGTTTTCTGTTATTTTCCAAAGCATGGACATCAAAGTTTTTTAAAGCATTCTGCTAACCAATCTGCTTGAAGGTGCTATACAGATATCATTAGCAGTTTTACATTAAAACAATTGTCAAAGTGCATTCATTACAGAGATGAGCAAAGCGATTTCATGAGTAAGTATTATTTGGAGAATTCCTAACGTTGAAAAGAAAAGCACTAGTTCTTTTTTATGGAATTTGCAATTACCCTTTCCAGGGGTACTGCCTCAGGAAATTGTGTTGCATAATAAATAGTTACCTGGACATACTGAAGGCCATTACTCAATTTTAAAAGTGAATGTACAATTTCCATTGAAATGCATTCGAAAGGGGCATCCGCAATGGAAAATGTTATCAAATGGTTCTTAAATTCTTGGTTGGGTGTTGTCTGTTGACACTCCTAACAGGCTGCACAAAAGTTTTGCATGGCCTTCATAACACCAGACTAATAAAATTTAGCCTTTTCTTATCTATTCCTAGTTGACTGCTCAAAATGTAGGTGTGTGTTGTCCTTATTACAGGTGTACTAGAAGATTTTGAAGCTGATAAATGGCTTGGTATCTAGTCTCTCTTTTTGGTTGCAATTGTTTATCAGGTAATTTGTAGTTTAACATAGGGGTGTGTAGTTGGGTTATTCTTTTGATTTCTAATCTATTGGCTGTGTGTTCTCTCTAGCTCTAGTTCATGTATTGTCTTCCTAGTGAGTTTTCTTGAAACTTGTGTGGCTTATATGAAGATCAGCCAAATCAATAGCTTTATCAGTATTCTTACATCAAGAAGAAGATGTGATCCCTTCTGTTACAAATACAGGTGCAGGCTTTGCCCCTTCGTCTAGGTCATCCCCCATTAAAGGCAACTCGCATTTTTTTTTCTTCAACCAGAGGAGCTTGCAGTTTCCCCTGCCCCTTCCTTAATAATTGTTCTATTTTTTGTACCCTTAGAGCCCTGCTTCTATATGTATCTTTCTGTCTGCTCTTGTATAGCAGTGTGTGTGTGTGTCTTTCGGCTTTTTCCCGGTTAGGGGTCGCCACAGCGGAACTCCGGTCCGCTAATGATTGGCAGTAGAGTTTTACATGCTGGCTTGCCGGGCCTAACGCACAACCTTCAACGAAGGAACGCCCATTCACGCATGTCGTCACACAGTAGACGCTTTAACTGAGAATCGAACGGGCAACGTCTAACTGTGAGGCGACAACGCTACCGCAGCACCACCACCGCAAAAAATAATAATCTGTTCATGTTCACCTTTTCCTCTGTTTAAAAACGAGAGTCATATATCTCCTCCCCAGTTTCTACACCCATATGGTGTTGTGTATTCTTAACTATAGGACCTTCTCTGTCATCTTGTATGCTAACTTCCTTTATTAGTTTAATGCCTAGAGTCTTTTAGTCAACCACACCTTCCCCGTCAGTTTCTATAATGACTTCTTTTGTTACTTTAGCTAGTGGAGGCTTTTTGTAAGATATAGTATGAGATTTATCTAAGCATTCTACCTAGAGCCAAATTTTAGCTTTATTCATATCTTCTTGATCTATCTCTTTTCTTTACCAGGGCTGTGTGTGTTTGTGTATATATATATGTATACACACACACACACACACACACACACACACACACACACACACACACACACACACACACACACACACATATATAGTGGTACATCTGGTTAAGTAGATGCAACAGAAGGGACAGATCAGTGATATACCAGGTCAGACAAAAAAGTATAATGATAAAGACAAGAACTCCGGCTTCAGAAACACCAAATAATTGTATTAAAATAAAGTTGCAAAGTTTTTGGGTAGAACCCTTCCTCAGTGCTAATAAAACAAGAAATACCAAAAAAATTGGAATATCCTGAAGGCTATGCCAGAATTAGATAATCTTTTGGAGGATAAGCCTAGATTTTTGATATAGGAACTGTAAGAACCTGAAAAGAAGGTTATGTTATAAAGACCTTAGATTAGATTGCAAAGTACAAATATCTAATAAAAGTGGGACATTTCCTTGCAATAACTGTAGCTGCTGTGGAGATGAAATCTCTGAGAATAGTTTTACACATCCAGTAACCAAAAGGGTATATGAATTCAACTGTTTTGCAACTTGTAATACCATGTATGTGGTTTACTTGGGCACTGTGTTCTTCATTTTACGTAGGTAAGTGTAGTCATAGGATGAAATATCAGATTATAGAACATAAATCCAATATACACAGAAATATTCAGACAAATGCCCTAGCAAGGCATGTGTTAGAAGCTGGACCTGACCATGAGTTTAAATTCAGGGCAATTGATGTCAAATGTAAACATATTAGAGGGGGGGTGTTAATAATACCCTGGAAATAATATAATTGGTGTATAAGGTTACAGTCAGATTTAAAACCTGGTATCAATAGTATGGTTACCATTAAACCCATTTTGACTAAGAAACAAATGCAATTTCATTGATATCTTTTAACTGTTTATATAACAAGCTCGCACCTGCCAAAAACTCTCAAGCTAGGTCTTACCCATAATGCCCCTCTCCTCATCGCCCCAGATCTCATTTGCCACGTAGTTTACAAGACTTGTCATGCCAGCTCTCAGCTATGTAGCTACATTTTTTTTCTATTTCTCAAATAAAAATATTCTAACCTTATTAGATAGTTGTCTTTAGTAGTCGTTGATAGCTTCGCTTACCCTTCGTATTCTCTAGAGTCGTTTTTCCCCCTTTCTTACTATTTTGGTATTCTTTGTACCATTGTTGGTAAGGCCCCTCCCTTACCTCTGTGGTAATTATCATACTATCGTTGGTATTCCCCCCTTTCTCCCTTTTTATCCTTGCTTGTAGTGACTGGGTTTTCTTGATGGAATAGTCATAATGTCTGATAATGTCTGAGGGAAGTAAATACTGCGGGAAAAAATAGCCAGGGAATTGTTATGGCTAGGCTTGTATAGGCCCTAGGGCCGATAGCCTAGTACCAACCTATGAACCTATGAGCCTGTGCCATGTAACTGTTTATTTATTATTTCATTGATTTTAATGTTTGATTAACTGACTGCACCATGTGTCAAACCTATAATAGGTATATAAAATGGTTTATTGAGATGAGTTTTATTAGCACTGAGGAACGTTTCTACCCAAAAGCTTTGCAACTTTGTTTTAATAAAATTATTTGACGATTCTGAAGCCAGAGTTCTTGTCTTTATAGTACATCTGGTTAAACCATTTTCTCCGTAGATTCCATGGTTCTTAAGAATAGGAAATTTGCAGCCACTTATCACATCTTGTGCCAAATTAGGCACCAGAGCTACAGTGCAAAACACCTTATGTAATACACTCTGTATCTCTGCCTGTGTTAAAGGGCATTCCTTCTTGTTTCCATGTAAACATGTCACTTCAATTTGCTATTTTATGCTTACATATTGTGCAGCGGTAGCGTTGTTGCCTCACAGCAAGACATTCTCCCGTTCAATTCTCGGCTGAAGTGCAGGGAGTGCCTTCTGTGTGGAGTCTGCATGCCCCCCCACAGTTGGGTGGGTGTTCAAAAGACATGCATAAATGGGCGTGCCTTCGTTGAAGGTTGAACGTCGAGCTGGCACCTCGGCGTTTGTGAAAATCTACTGCCAATCATTAGCGTACCGGAGTTCTGCTGTGGAGACTCCTAACCGAGAAAAGCCGAAAGACAACAACAACATGCTTACATATTGTGGTTTAACTAATCTCATCATACTTCCTGAATCCATCTCTCCTCCTGCAACCATAATATTACATCTGGGAAGTTTAGAAATACTACAGTGACAAAAAGCACATTCAAAACTTCTAACAAGTAAAACTTCAGTAGTCTCACATTCCATATGTATGATTTTAAGTACAATTTGTGGACTATCATTAACAGCATTATAGGTATTGTATTTTTACCACTAATTGTGTAGTATTTTATTATGTGCCCTACTCCAGAACATAAGAGGTTATGATAGATGCTGACACTTTTTCTTGTTTTCAGACACAGCAACATACTTAGGCAAAGGCATGTTATTAGTCATTGAAGCATGCACATGTAATTTAATGTCTGTAATTTCAGTTAATATAAATGTTCCCTTAACATAAATAGTTATTCAAACAAACTCAGGGTCCCTCTGGAATACCCACTTTTTTAAATTAATAAGAATTGCCCTTATAGCTTATGTACTGCTAATATTTCCGCATTTTACTTATGTTGTTTATATGGTGTTCTAGACTTATATGCAATAACGTAGCCTTTTGTGAAATTACTGTCCATATTGAATATGCAGCTATGACACTTAATAGATTGCATTCCAGGTGTAGCCCCAGTCCTTGTCAAACATTCTTGTTTCATTTTCTGGCTGTCACGTGCATCAGCATCTTCAAATCCTATAAAAGCTTTCAGTGAGTTCCTGATTAGATTAAATGCAAACGTTCTGGCTCACTCAGCCTGGGAACAGTTCTCTCTAATCATATACATCTCATAAGCCACTAGGTAAGCCTCTACATCATCCCCGGATATAAGCTACCTCAGGGTTGCACCAAACTTGGAGGGTGACTTGGTACTGGTCAGTCTGCTCTTGAAGCCTGGTCGTGCATTGGTCAGTGGTGGCACACCTGTCCTGAAAGGCTGCAGTAGAATTCTGAAGAGCCATACTAAAGTTCACTTAAGTCTTAGAGTTCATCAAAGCCTTAATCAATGTTTCCATGTTCACAGAGAACTCTGTGACCCCAGTTCACTTTACACAACTCTTGACTTAGCAGAGAAAAAATTACACTCAGTTTATCATGTATGTTTTTAACCTTATAGAAGTTGGTAAGGTACTCCTTTTCACTGCTACTAAGAATATTTTCCAAGTACAAATCCCTATATAGGAAAAAGAGTTTTGACAATTCCTAATTTTTATTAATTAAATGCATAGTTTTATCAATAAGCTTCTGATGTAACATAGCACAAGTTCCTCCTCTTAAGCAGTCAGTAAGCAATATGATACTCATGCAGAGCATGCATTACTTACTCTGGTATGGAAGGAAACTCAGGCAGAGAAAGAAGCTTGGAAAGGCACAGTTTATACAATGAACTACAGTTTCAGCTATTGAAAGCTGCTAGTATGGTATGCTGTCAAACAGAAGAATATAACCTTTAACAGGTTTTCAGGTTTGAATAGGTTAATTTACAAGAATAAAAAGCTTAACTTTTTTGCAATGTGGTAAATTGATAGCAACAGCAAATGTTCAGCATTTCAATTCAGTCTTTTCACAATTGTCACTGGGTATAAGGTGCTCCATCTCTCAATGGCCCAGAACAAAAATACTTACAGAACTCCAATCTCTTTATCCAAACAAGCAGGTATTTTAAATGTCACAAGGATTTCTTCAGAATGCTGGATAACAGCCTTTTCCCTTTGCTGGCTTCATGGTTAATCTCCAAACTTTATTTCATGGGATACCGTTTCGCTTTTTGGGAATTCTCTTGGCTTCATTTCTAAACTCGGAAATAAAGAATATACCTCTTAGTGGGGTAATGGGCCTAAAATAACTCTGCCTGCAACTGGTTCTCAATTAACTTCCTGACTTAAACCTAGTGTCTGCCTGACTCAAAATGAACACAGTTAAAGGCGTAATGTTTCATAGGCTAATCGGTGTCTGTTATACCACGACTGGTTTGATTAAAATGAAAAAACTGATACAGTGATGTCTAAAAGTGCACTTGAGGCATTGAGAGAAGACTGCAGTTCATAGTTTTTCCAATGATATGTTGAGAATTAATAGAATAAATATTGAACTTGAACTAGACACAGATACAAATACTTTTGATGTTCATGATGATCCAATAAAGAAATGAAAATGACCTATTCTATTGACCATGGTTTGAAGTAAACAAGTTTTATTTGATGAATTAAGAGCTAAGCAGATTGGGCCTATGCTTACTAATTTATTAGGATGTTTTACATATACTGCTGCCATAATTTCTAACAGCGTAAGTTAGGAGGCGACTTAAGGGTAATGTTAATGCTAATCTTTCAGCGTAATTTAGAGGGTCACCTCTTATAGCAGCAGTGGCAGTTTCACATCTGAGGTTTGCCAAAGGTCATAACAACAGTTACCAGGAAGATAATTAATAATCTGTATAAAGCCAGTCAATATCAGAGGCCAATAAACTTTTTATGCAGTTCTTTTTGAATAGACTGTGGGGATTTCCATGATTTCAGAGGAAATATTATCAACATGTATTGTGAGTTAAGTCTATGACAGATGAATGATGAGGCTATTGATAAATAAGGTCCCAAGACAATGAGTTCATGCCCATCATATTTCATGCAGCTTATACTTATTTGGGCCAGGCCACTGATTGCCTAACAAGCTTTGCTTCTGGTACCATTTAACAGTGCCTTTCCGAAAATCAGATCATTTTTGCTTGTTTAGTAGAAGGAGGTGGTTGAGAGATTCAAACTATACTTTCATGTCAGTGAAAGAAGCCTTAATTCAGTTATGTTTTTCCATACTGGTAAACATGGTATGTGGAATTTCAAAGATTGTGATCAGGGTGTACTGACATCTTTATCAGTAAATACAGCCTGCACTAGATAAAATCATATTCGTGTCTGGAATAGGAGAAGAAATGAAGTCAGACAATGCCACATAGTGCCCATTTTAAACACTTTTGTCAAAAGCCATAATACAATAGAGGTGGACTATACTATGACCTTGGGTGAATTGTCGTAATGAAAATAATTCCCTGGAAGCAATAGATCTTCATAGTGTTGAGCTCTTTCAAGATTTCTACTCCTTCTATACAAAATAGAATCCATTTAGCCTTACACCTCTCAACTGTACAGATTTTCGCAGAATGTCCAGATTTTTGCCTCATATTTTTGGTCTGTCCTCATAAAATTTGTGTGTTTTTTTGGCAAATCACTGAGGACTGAAGTCACCAAATAATGAAAGTCATTTGATTAACAGACTTCATATAATTCAGAAAAGGCATACTAATACAATACCTGTCATTCTTGCAGCTTTGTAAGTTTATAAGAACAATATTTAAAATCTGTCCCTATTTTTGAGCCTTTCCCCCCAAAATTTTAGGCTGTGTCCAGATTTCTTGCAGTAAGCGGTTGAGAGGTATGTTGCCTCATACTCAACTATCAATTGAATAATGAGCTTTCTTGTGCTTCACAGAATGTGAAGAAACTACAGAACCAGAATAGTGACATCAGACAAAGGGACTATGAAGAAACATACTAGATGATGTCTTATTCGGGTATCAGAATAAAAACAAGATAACATAACTACACATGAACAAGCAAGCCTCCTTCTGCAGTCCATTTCCTTACGTGTTATAAGTCATTAAAGGATGTAAAATTGCTCCTTCAAATTGCTCTTCTTGGAAGCATTTTAATGAAAATGATGGCTATGAAGACACTGAAACATCAAAGCACTGGCAAGAAAAATATGGTATTAGAGAATTCTTTACAAGAAAACATGCATAATCAGGCAAGACCACCTGTTTAACTGGGACCTGTAACCAGAACTATAAAGAAACATGCATAACTTAAATATTACATATGTCGTGATATGTCTATCTTTTTGTCCTTACAGGTTTTAGCATTTTGGCTACTTGATTTGACTGCTAATGATTATTTTTAAACAAAGAAGAAATATGCACTGAAATTGTCCCCATTGCCTATCAGCCTCTTATGATATGACCATTATAAATATGCAATTTTAATCAAATTCTAGAACATCTCCCTGTAAAAAAGTAAATTCATTCTAAAAAGTGTACACTGTGGTGTACATGGTGAATGTCTGGTTACACCCAGTTCCTGGTGGAGCATGTGAGCAATACTTGGCAGTTGCTCACTTCTGGTCATTATGCTGCACTTACCAATATACCCATCCACTGCCACTGTTGTAGCAGAGTGAGTTATCCCTTCCAAAATGGTGGGCGAAGTGGCGTCAGTACTCTTTGCCATTATCACCTGCCATTTCCTCCAGCTTATAGTCAGTGCATTATGTGCCAAAGAGATTTTTGTTGATGTTTTGCTTTTTTTCAGGTTTCAGTGAACTATTTATCAAGTATATGTGTTGAGTTGTATCCCATTTATTGTTGTAAATATGTTGTTTCTTAAGAGGGAGATGTAGTAATGGAACTTGTTAATAATAGTGTATGTTTATAGAGTAATCCAAATCCAACAGGTCACTGTTCTTCTTCTTTGGTCTGGAGAGGCATCAAAAAAGTTAGAAGTTCTATTGTCCCCTTATTAGATCACAGAACCTAAAATAATTCCTTAGAAGTAGCCATCTTTTCAACAAGTAACTTCTCTGGCCCTGCGGTGTGGTTATCCCATAGAAATATATCAATGTAATCTACCTGGTGACACGACTACAGACCGAGCACAGGAAATAACAAGTATAAAGTCCTGTATTATTCAAACTTATAATGAATTCAGGTATCTTTCTGGACTTCACACAAACCTCTTTGTAGCACTTGAAGAGATGTAACTGACAGAGAAGCAGAGATGTAACTGAAAGAGAAGCATTGCACCTATTGACTAGATTACCCTTACTATTGATTTTGTACATTAAAGTGTATGCTATTAAAGTACATGCATTGTACACAAATGTCAGCCCTTAAATCCTCATTTTATTTTAATGTACTAACAGGGGCAGAGCACTGATCTCAATGGACCATTTTAAGACTCAGCCAAAGGGAAGAGAACAATAATGTGGAGATTAACAAAATAGTTATTGGAGAAGAATAGGCAGGAAGAGCTATAGAGGTAGGCAATGGAGGGATTAAGTGGGCAGATGCAAGTTGGAATGATCACGATTAACAGAGATCTACAAAGAGGCAGAGTGGATGACAGATATGGGATTATTAATGGGATTAAATGAAAAAGCAGTGAGGGGAGGAGTGAACTCAAAAGGTACTATTAATTGCATGTGTTTGTTGCAGGATGATTGAGATGAGGTTTTAATATAGTAATGGCATTCGGCTTTTCCCGGTTAGGGGTCGCCACAGTGGAACTCCAGTCCGTTAATAATTGGCAGTGGATTTTTACGGTGCCAAGTTGCTAGCCCAATGCCCAACCTTCAAAGAAGGCACACCCATTCATGCACACACCTACCTGCATGTCTTTAAACGTCACTCGACCATGGGGAGGACATACAGGCTCCACACAGAAGGTGCACCAACCGAGAATCGAACGGGAGAACCTCTTGCTGTGAGTCAACAACAATAACCGCTGCACCAAGATGAGGTTTTAATATATTAACTATGTTAATCTGTAATAATAATATAAATTATATTAATCTGCTATGCTCAAAGCATCTTCATGACTTTTTTATAGTAAGGATCCAAACTTAATGGTTTGTTTTCTTTTAAAGGTAAAGGAAGGGAAAGCCATATGGGGGGGGGGGGGGCTAACGACCACAAGGGCCTTTTTAAGCCTAGCCATGCATCCCCAATCTCTGATAAGTTCTGATAGCCTTGATAATTGTAAGCATCGGCCTGGGAGATGAACCATTTAAAAGTTACCTATTTGCATTAGAGACACAGGTGCCAAACCAGGGATGAATTTCTGGTTTCCCATCCAATTGTCCAAGTTGTACTTCAATTGGGTTAGGGAGGAACTCTATTTCACATAGATGGGGAGCCTGTTCCATAGGCGGGGTTGTCTCTGGGATACATATCTATCCCTCCAGCAGGACCTATTTATATCACAGCAAGGTTTAAGTCTTTAGAATGGGTAATTCTGGTACTGTTTGTTTTGTGGATATGCAGGAGGTCCATCAGAGTGGGGTCTGACAATGCCCTGTATTCCAAGCATAGATCTCCCCTCAAAAGCTTGTAGGAGACAGGGGTCTATATTATAAGATCGCCGATTGAAAACATTGAACAATATACGGTCGACCTTATAAAAAGACAAAAAAAAAAAAAAGTACCCTACCCCCCACACCCCCCGCTACTTAAATATACCAACTCCGAGACCAAACTACATTGCAGTAAATGCAAATCTCCCCTTACTGAGATTTCCGTTTACACACTCAAGATTCTGAGTGTTCGATACTCTTGTGCTGACAATGATTCGACATTGTCATCTTTTGAGAATATAATATAGACCCGAAGACAGAATACAGGGATAGGGCCTTGAAGTGGTCTGCATAGGACATATTACTTACACCTTGTATTCTTTTAGTGAGGAACCTCTGTGGACATTCCAGTTGTTGGATATGCCTGGTTAGGTACATACCAAAGGGTGCATTGTACTCAATGATAGGTCTGATGAACGCCGAATACAGTGGAACAATGACTTCCTTGGACTTAGATGCCATACCTTTGTTTATAAGTTGCGCAACATAGAATGATTTCCCCACCACTGTAGACAGGTGATGATCAAAGGCTAGATTACAATCTATATGTATCCCTAAGTACCTGACTACTGGGTCAACTCTAAGGGGTGTGTTGTCAGTATGATAGTTATCAGGGATGGATGACTTCTCAAAGGATACTATTATGCATTTCTTGGTATTTAGTTTTAGTCCATGACTCCGACACCAGTTGTTTGTCTGTGTCAGCCCCTCCTGGAGGACATTTGTGTCAGTGTGCAATTCAATGAGAACTCCTAATTTGCAATCATCTGCAAATTTAGTCAGCCAGAGACCACTGACATTGGCCTTGACTTCTGTGAAGTAAATGCCAAAAAGGAGCGGCCCAAGAACTGATCCCTGAGGGACTCCACTTGTGACTTGCTTCTTTGTAGAGGGTGGACTCCCCAATTCTAGGTTCCTGGGTCCTGTCTGTGAATCAGTTGGCTATCCACCAGGTGATGTATGGGTTTGTACCTAACCTCTTGAGTTAGTCAACAATACCCGAGTGGAATATTGTGTCAAATACCTTGGCCAGGTAAAGGTAGGCAGTGTGAACAGTTTTGTCCTCATCCATTGTTTTAGTGACCTTCTCAAAGAAATCTATCAGGTTGAGTAGGCATGATCTGCCCTTGATAAAACCAAACTGGGTTGGGTCCAGTGTCTGGAGGATTACTATATCTCTATTGATCATCTCCATGATAATTCTTTCCATGGTTTTACATATAAGACTAGTGAGACTTACGGGTCTGTAAGGAAAAAATGTTTTATGCAGTGAACCTTATTTCCGGGAGATTGTACTGAAAGAATTTGTGTGATTATTGACTCTTAGATTGTAGTCAGAGGTGTGTTGGGTACATCAGCTGCCCAATGGATGAAATGAGTTTGAAGTAAATAGTCTGTAGGTATTAGACCCCAGCAGCAGAACCTTTTTCACATCTTCTAACCTCAATATCTAGTTACCACAGTCACTGAAGTAAGTTTTTGCTTCCTGTCCCCTCTCCCTTTCTCCTTATTTTTTCTCTTTCTTCTTGTGACAAACAGGAGTACAATCATATCCTCTGCCACCAATTTCTATGTGATAGACTGGGGAGCTACAGTCTCCAAGCCACACCATTAATGATTAAATATTAAAGCTTCTAAAGCGAAGAATAATTATAGGTCCTTTTTTAGTTACATTAGGAAAGTAATATATAACACCCAGCAGTGTCCTGAACTTAAAACAAAAATTGCACCACCCACTCATACCTAGTACTTATACAGCAAATATAATATACTAGTAGACAGATTTAGTGCAAACTTTATCCCTGGCACAATTATCTTAAATTCCCAAATTCCCAAATCTGTTACACCTCCTACTATTTCAAAGGAGCATGTACTGAATGTTCTCTACAAATCCAAAGATACTACTTCCAGGGGGCCTGATAGCTTTATCTGGATACCTAATATGTAATGCCAGACATATCCTTGTGGACCTCCTTCATTAATCTGTTTACTATAATTGAAGCTATAAAACATTTCTCTGAAGTATGGCGATCTCCTGAGGTGACTCCACTACACACCGACAGCACTACCGTGGACTTTGGAAATAAAGTTGTTATCCTAACTATACTAATTTGTAAAGTCTTTAAAAGCATCATATCTGACCTCGTATACTATAATATCAAAAACCTTATCAGACTAGACCCGCATCAGTTTAGTTTTGTCAAATGGGCATCCTGCCTACTTAGTTTTAGTTAATGTCTTCAAGAAGGTTATACAGGCTGTATATAGTGGTCATTCTGCTCACACAGTTTATTCTGATCTGACATAAGCTTTTTACACTGTACTCCAAGCTGACATCATTAACAAGCTAAGTTCCTTAAAGCTATATCCAAACATACCCTAAGCTGACATCATTAATAAGCTAAGTGCCTTAAAGGTATATCCAAACATGGTGAGGTAGATAATAAAACTGGCTGAAAGGTAGAAACAACATAGTTAAAGTGGTTGGTCCCTGTGCAGAAAGTATGAAGGTAACGAGTGGAGTACCCTAGAGCACAGTACTGGGACCCCTCCTTTTTGTGATCTACGTTTTTCAATTTGTAGAGTAGAAATCTGCACATTTGGTTAACCATGCTTGCAGATGACTGCAAACTGGGTGCTATTATCATATCTCTCTCTCTCTCTCTCTGATACCCATTCACAGCAGGAACTTACCTGTGTAATTAAGTGGTATACAGAAAAATGGCTAAAATTAAATGTGAGACTGTATTATTGTCACATTTGGTAAAAAGTCTCTTCCATAAAAGTAAAGTTTAGCCAATAAGTCAATCTAAAATGGTAATGTAGTCAGTGATTTTGGAACTTATGCCAATAGTTCTCTCTCCTTCAACCACCATGTAGCAATAGTAGTCAGAAAATCCTTCTGTTTAATGCGGATAATATCTAAAGGCATATCATCCAGGTCAAAAGAAGTTATAATCCTTCTGCATGCAGCTCTTATTAGGCAAATTATTGAGTGTAATACCCCTGTGAGATGCACCTTTCTAGTTGTACTGAGGAACTAGAAAGGCTCAAGAAGTTGCTAAGTAAGATGATTGACCTAAAGTCTCTGAGCTACCAGGAAACGTGTGAATCACTATACCTTTACTTGGTTTCTTGCATGCTCCTCAGGGTGATGTATGCCTTGCTCTCTCTGCCATTAAGGATCCCATCCTCTTCCACATTTTATATCCTCATGGTCAAATAGGTCTACTGATACCAGAACTATGGACTTAAATCACCATCATCACAGCAAAAACACACTGGAGAGAAAAAATTATTAACTAGCACCTATCACACCTCTGGAACAGAGCATCTCTAGAGCATCATTCAAGTTAAATCTGGATGATTTGATGCATACCCATAAATTTGCTCCAAGACTGAGCTGCTATGTCCTTCTTGTGCATGCAGGTACAGCAGGAGGGTGGGTTTTGACAATGCATAATTGGTTGTGTAACTCAGTTGCCTTGTATCTGCTATTATCCTATACACTGGCACATACGGCTCGTTTTTGTTTGTGAGGCACACATCCTCACATTCAAGTGTTAGAAAATAGCTGGTGCCATGTGTCATTATTTACCACATACTGGATTTGGGAGAATCTACTGATAGCCTTATGACTTTCTCTTTCACAACAGCTACTTGCTTGAGCTGATCCTATTTGCCCACTTGGCACATTGATTGACACTTGCTAAGACAGGAGGTGAGTTGAGTTTATTGCTTGCTTATTTCAACGTGTTGCTGTGGCTTGCCTCTCCTCTAGGATCTCCATGGTTCACCATTAGTATATTACCTGCTAAATTATTTGTTGTAGCCTCATTGTTTTCTATTCGGCCACATATGTCAGTTTATAAAGCAGCCACTTCTTCCAGTACATTTGCAATAGCCCCAGTCACCCAGATGAAGTATGTTCTCAAAGGGCAGGTATATATTCTAGTAACTCAGTTTCCTTTATTTTATTTAATTATCTTGTATCACAACTTTATATCTGTTTCACGGTGATATGGTTGTATTTTCACGATGTCTGACCACAGATGGGGACTAATTGTAGCCTACTGCATATAAGTGAATTCCTTAGCCCTGGCTATAACATACATAGACAAGATAGAACCCACAAACATGGTGGCGGTATTGGAATACTATACAAGGATGATTTGAAAATTGACAGACTCAGTATCAACCCCACCAACCTAACTAACTTAGGAACACTTGTCTCCCAAATAAATATAAACCCAAATAAGCACATCAATATAGCGGCAATCTACACCCCAACATGCAACAAACCAAGTTTAATCAAGGACTTCCTCTACTGGTATTCAACTACTTTCAGCCAGGAAACCATAATTATGGGAGACCTCAATAGAGAAAGGACTACATGCTCCTCGCAAAATCTCTCTAATTTCATAAACCTTCATGGTTTCTGTCAACTCATAAATACTCCCACCAGACAGGACAAACATAGCAATAAACAATCAATCCTAGACTGGACCCTTGTCAACTCAAACCCACTCTACTACCAATCATGTTGCCATCCAGACATTCTAGGTGATTAACTGCTCACTTACCTACTGTGACACTGCACAGTCCTTCCTAAAACCACCGTCCATAAGCTTATTCACAACAAAAAGAACTTCTCCCCTGACACCTTCAAAACCCCTTTTAAGACTATATGATTAGAGCCCACTAAAACACCTCAGTCTCAACCTAGCAGTTCAATATTTCAACAATTCCTCACTACCCCAAAACACTCTAGTACTCCTAAGAAAGATGCACATAAAATCCAAACCCATACAGTGGCTCACCACTGAAACCAGAACAATCCTCAGAGAGACAGAGCATGAAAGCTATATCAAAAAACAAAAAGCCAAATTTCCCTTCAAAACTATCACCAACTAAGAAACACGGCAAAACAAAACTAGTTAAGCAGGGTAAAAAACAATACTATACAACAATTCAAGAGAAACACCAAAGAAATCCCAAAAAAAACTTCTTAAGCCTAGCCAATCCATTACCCCAACTCCATCCATAACAAACCACTGAAACAACATTAAACCCTCATCTCTCGCAGCTGACCAGACCAACTCCCCACTGAATTTCTTAAAATTTCCCCAGACATCATTGCCTACCCCAACCAAAATAGAACAGAAATGTATATCCTTAAACTATGAAAATGTTATATATAACCCGTCTTCACAAAGGAGGAACCTCTACCGAACTCACTAATTACAGACCAATCGCTATTCTCTCTCCGATAGCAAAAATACTTGAAAAATGCATAGAATCGCAACTATTAGACCACCTCCTGAAAAACAACCTGTTATCCTCATCACAGCATGGCTTTCAACCAAAACATAGTACAACTGCCCTAGTTAGTTTTACAAACACAATAAACCATCACAGAAATAACAGTTTACTTGTCTCTTCCATCTTTCTAGACATGTCCAAAGCCTTCAATACGGTTTGCCACTGAAAGCTCATCAATGTGCTCGCTACCCTAAACCTGTCCCACTCTGCCGTATTCTGGTTTGCCAGCTACCTTTCTGGCCACCAGCAGGCTGTCAGGTGGCAAACTGACTTATCAACACTCCTCCCAGTCTCCATGGGTGTACCTCAAGGATCAATCCAATCAAGTGGTTTGCCACTGAAAGCTCATCAATGTGCTCGCTACCCTAAACCTGTCCCACTCTGCCGTATTCTGGTTTGCCAGCTACCTTTCTGGCCACCAGCAGGCTGTCAGGTGGCAAACTGACTTATCAACACTCCTCCCAGTCTCCATGGGTGTACCTCAAGGATCAATCCAATCAAGTGGTTTGCCACTGAAAGCTCATCAATGTGCTAGCTACCCTAAACCTGTCCCACTCTGCCCTATTCAGGTTTGCCAGCTACCTTTCTGACCACCCACAGGCTGTCAGGTGGCAAACTGACTTATCAACACTCCTCCCAGTCTCCATGCGTGTACCTCAAGGATCAATCCTTGATCCACTCCTCTTTTCCTTTTTTATAAATAAACTCAGTACGGCTACCAAACATGCAACCCTATTACAATATGCAGATGATTCTTCCCTCATATGTGCAGCCCCCTCTCTCCCCAAACTCTTCAAAAAATATAACAAGCTTTCCAAGACATAGAAAAATACCTTTCTGATAGTCAACTCATTCTCAGTCTCAACAAAACAAAATTGATTCTATTCACCAATATCAAAAAAGTGTCAATGCCCTCTTTACAATCCTCTCATCAAACAATACTACAATAGAACCAGTTAAACACAACACATTCCTTGGTGTCACAATAGACAGTGACCTCAAATTTGACATCCACCTAACACTACTAATCAAAAAAGTCCACATTAAGTTAGGCTCTTTGTACAGGATCAAAGGCTTCTTAACAAACACCACCACACAATCTATCTCCAGAACTCATTTACTCTCCGCAGTCACATACCCATCACCAGTGTTTACCAACCTAAGAAAATCAGACCAAAATAAACTGGAGACATGCTATAACAAAATTGCCAAATTTGCCACCAGCCAGCCTTACAGATCACATCATTGTTCTGCACTGCTCCACCTTAAATGGCTAGAAATCCCTAACCTCCTTACCCTCAACCAACTATCCCTAGCACATCCTGACAACTGCCCAGTCCTTAGCAATCTTATCAAACCCCATACCAACTACCGAACTCCAAGATCCTCCCAAAAACTACTACTAAACATAACCAAACCCAATAACAACCATGGTGATGCCTTATACTCCAAGAAAATAGTAAAATCCTGGAAGACAATGCCTAAGGAAATACTCAACATGCCAACCCATCAAAATTCAAGCTAATGCTAAAATCAAATATGTTTATTTACAAATGTTATTTTAAAATGTCTGATAATCTATTCCACATCTAAAAGATGGGTAACCCTATACTGTAAAAGCTTTGTCTGTGTAAATGTATATAAGCACTACACTACACACAGTTCATATGGGCTACAGCTTGTGCATTTGTTTATTCTGCAGACTTTAATATTTTTGTTATAGGGTCAGTGCACAAGATGTACCTTATCTGTTCCCACCCCCAAGCAAAATACATCACACCACAAACCCCATACTTCTGTTAGCTTGATTTGACCAAAAACATCTGAATCCCACTAATTATCTTTATAAAATGCTGCCCAAGGTATGCCAGTGTCTTAAATCTTAGAATTTATTATAATGGTATATGTATTTCTGCAAGGCTGATAATGGCCCTTGTCTTGGTATGTTAGCTTCCCTCAGTCCAAGAAGGCTGTCTTTATTGCTTGATATGTGGCATATGTTAAGTAGTGCTATTTTTCCCTGGATCATACAGATTGCTACTACCTGAGTAGCTAATGTCGATTATTGTTTGGATTAAACAGCTATCCTTTCTTCATGACTATGTGATACCCATGATATATTGCTTTCAAGACTGTTGTGTGGGACCTTAACTGACTTTGTTGGCTTCTCCCTACAGTGTAATGTGTAGAGAGTTGCTTTGGCTGTGAAACCTGGACAAATGCCATTTGGCAGGATTCATAGACACCTACCACCATAACTATGTACATGGTAGCTCATACATTGACAGGTATGGTCCCTCTTTGTTTGTGAGGTACACATGGTCATGTGTAAGTAGAAGTTAATACCCAGAGCAATATATGTGATTATTTACCCCATTGTGAGTTTCTGGGGTATCTGTTTCCATACTTCTGGCTTTCTCTCTCACAACTGCATTGCCTGAGTTGATCCTATGTGTGCAAATACAGATCGACTGACTCTCACTAATACAGAAAGTTTTACCTATTTCACTCCCCCACCCCATTCCCCATCCACCCCACCCATCTACATGCAAACACCAACTTATCAATGTCCCTTGCAATAAATATGCAAGCCTTCTTAAATACAAATGTCCTCTAACTGTGGACTTAAATGCATCCTTAATACAAACACAGCCTTTAAATTTCACTAGGGCAGATGAAACAGCCTCACACTAACACATCCTTACTTTTCTTTGCTAATGACAACAATTTAAGCAAGATTGGCATTAATAAATGACATAGACAACAAATCTTTAACAAAATATGAGGCATACTACTCCATGACCATGCCCAACTCACTCTTTCTCTATAATAACTGTTATCATTGTTCAGAACCCAATTTATTAATAAATCTCATTCAAACTACACCTAGCACATTTCTAATATCTCAATAAATAACAGTCAGCAAGCACACCTACACCATGCTAAAGCCTCATTATAATCATGAGTCTTATATTTCCAAAGGACTGTTTCTCTTACATCTTCACAAGTTATTAGTCTCCATATGATCACTCTTCTGAAAACATAATAAAAAAAATCTTCTAAGGAGTGTAGCTCCCGATAGAGTTCTTCATGCCTTCTGAACTTATAAAGAGCCTTACATAACACAGCATGACATAACAAAACATAGCATAACATAACATAACAAAATATAACATAGCGTGACATAATGTAACTCATTCTCCTTCAGAATGCCACCATAAATATCAACTTTTGCAACACACACATTACATAAGTTACATATTTCTCTTTAGGTAAACCCTTCTGAACTTCACCATCCAATAAATAATACAGCATACCAAATTTATAACATCAATAAATCATGGAAACTACTGCCTAAGCACTGTTACTTTCTTCCATACCTTAAACCTTTACACCTCCTTCCTCAAATCCATGTTATCCTTTCATTCAATCCCCTAACCATGAAAACCCCATCCATTGCATTACTTCTATTTCTATAAACACTTTTCAAAGCCATCCACTAAAACACTTACCTTACATCTATATGTTGAATTTATTGGTATGGCAAAATCGTTTGCAGTAGTGAATTGCATACTATAAAGATGAAAACTTCTAATATTCCATATTCATATAAATTATGGTTTAAGCGTAAAGACTTGTTTGAAAAATATTAATTGTTGCTGACATGTATAACTTTGATGTATTGATCAGTATGTAAATAGTTATTTGTTTGTTTTATAATTGATTTGTTTATTTAAAAAAAAAACACAACTTAACTTCAAAGTAATTGCACCATACCGTCTTCAGAAACAAAATGTTAATCATTTAAATTCACAATAAACTACCATGACATGCTCAGGAATGCAGCCCTCCCAGAGCCAGATCTAGCACTAGGCGCAAGGCAGTTGCCAAGGGCCCACTGGCCTGAGGAGACCCACTAGCTAGGTAGGAGACCCACTGGCCAGGGAGGTTGCCACAAATGACATTGCTTGTTTAAGAATGCACTCTGTGTACATTATTCTTCTTTAAGGATGCATGCAGATTGTGTCCTTAGAAGAGTCTGTGCATATGTCTTTACTACGATACATGCACATTTAAAATGGAACTGAGTGGAGCCTGCGATTTTTTAAAATGAGTAGCATGGACTTTCTAGATGAACATTATGCTGTAGGAGTTTAGTGGAGAGCTAAAAAGTGAACTGTTTGTGTGTGCGCCCTAGTAGGGTGGTGACAGGCTAATTAATTTAACCGGGGTCAAGCCCTGTACCTTAGTTACAAGAGACAAGATCCTAAATGATGTACACCAACTACCAAACTATTAGTTTCAGTGCAGTTTCAAGGAATTGTGAGGTTCAGTGCATTTTCAAGGAACTGTGATATGAGCTTCAGTACATTTTCAAGGAATTGTGAGTGTCAATGGAAGAGAAGTTTACTACTGCTCATGCTAAGTCTGTTTTCAATGTGCAGCTGTTTTGTTTGCCAAATGGTCATTACTGTTTGTGCTACACTGATTAGCAGCAGTGTTAGTAGCATAACAGGTACCATGTTTCCTTTTGATGCAAAAGTCTGTGGGTTCTACTCCTACACCAGGTAGATGGATTGCTGATACTGTGTTATACTTTAAGAGTGGGGTCCTGCATTTCTGAGTGCATCCTCCTTTAGACGAGATGCCTTGTGGCTATGAACATGTTGCCAGTTTGCCATACATTCCCTATTTCAATATCAGTACCTTATCATGTTTTTTTTTTAATGTAACATATGCAATTTATTATTCAAGGGCAGCATGCACTGAATTTGTAAATGTAACACAGTGAAATATAAAGTTGTTTGCTAGTAGGAACTTCATTAGTTACAGAAATCTTTAATTTGTTATTATTTAGATGAATTTTACTTCTGCAGAGATTGTGCATATTGACTGATATTGGTAGATTGTAATAACAGAAGTTTGAAGGGTCTTTTATGTTTGAAATGCTCAGAAATTGGCAGTTTTGTCATTATCGGTTCATATGTTTTCTTTGCTTATTAAAAAATGTTCAAAACTGCAAATTTAAAACACACCCTGACAAGTGGTGCTGAATTATACAAAGGAGATAATTTAATACAATCAGGAAGAGGAATCAAAGAACACATGCATGTGATCATGGTCCTAACTGTGTGCAAGGGGCCTATGGTAAACAACCCAAGGTAAATTTAATCTGCCACTGGCCAAATGCATTTTGTTTTGAATGTGGGTTTCAATGCCATTTCAATGAATGTGAGTTTCAAGGGTAGAAAAGTTTACTGTTAATGCTGTTAATGTTTTTATCATGAGACTGTATTCTTTTATTTACCAAATTTCTAATAATGTTTGTACTATAAAATTTTAAATAAAAGTTTTAAATTAAACCCAATTACCTGTAATCATTGTAGAAGTAAGGAAGAAATTAGTATGCACACTGACAGGTTTGAACAGTATTTATGGTAAGGGGAAAGAGCCAGGTAAAGGGACACTGGAATGGCTGAGGGTTGGGAGAGATCCATTACCCTTCCTAGCTCCCCATTTGACCATGATCTGGCCCTAAGTACTCTGAAACCTTGGACAAAATGTCATAAAAAAACATTGTCCTCAACCTTCTCTCTCCCTACCTCCACCCAAAGAAGCAGATCAATATTCCAATCCCCATACACCAAATTCCTAAGATTTACTATGACATTAACAGCACTAATCAATATACTCCTGAGATAAAGTTCATAGATTCAAATCTAGGCCATGAGATGCAGCTTATCCAGACCCTATCTAATATACAGACAATAATAGATTTATGAATGTGGAAAGCATTAGAATCAAAATGGAATACCTGGACTCATTTTTAATCTCTTACAACTGAGTTTCCATTTTCCTTGAGTTTGAGATGGAAACACCGGCTGGCGCTTCTTTGGGTATCCAAAATACGGTGGAGGCTGGAAATTTGACGGCACTTATAAGTCTTTTGACTGATAAAGTAGAGAATCTTTCGCAATGCGTGGATTTTGTGCTGGGAGCATCGCAATCATTAACTGATACCCACCACAAGCCTGGATTACATGAACCTATTAATTCCCAACCACTTTTTGGCTCGGGCTTAGCCTCCGACAGTATTCCACCAGGCCAAGCCGGTAGGTCTTTTTCGTCATCTATTATGAATTTGTCAGATGGGAAAGTGAATGTGAATGCAGATGTATTATGTGATGGTGATGCGCAGTCGAGTTACACGTTTTCTCAGTGGTTGGATCGTCCTTTTTCATTTTCAAACTGTGACTTGGGGTCAGTTGAAATTATTACACCTTTGGTGCCTTTGGGGGAGAGATCATCAGTGTTCGACCAGAAATTATTTAAATTAAGGAAGCTTCAACTTGAGGTAGCATATTTCAAAGAGTGTGAACATGCTAAGGTGGTACCAAAGGGGCTGAGGTCCTAGCAGTACCCGACAGGACTGGTAGAGGGATCACAGTTCCATAAAGACTTGATTGAACTGTTTGATAAACATGGGTTCGAATTACTGAATTTGATTTGCTCCCATTATAAAGCCGTCATAGACATTTTAATAAAGGACTTGAATTTATTAAATACATCAATCACAAAGGATTTAGAATTTCCCAATTTTAAGTTTGATTACGAGTGGACATTTAAAAGTATAGATCAGCATATGACCATGATCAATATGTTGAAAACACAGAAATTGCATAGAGATATGAAGGCATATAAAGAAGGGGTAGCGTACCCCAGACCACCTAAATCTCAAGGAAATTCATTGATCCCAGACATGTATACAGCTGTGACCCGACCTTCGATATGTGATCGGGAAGGGGGGCCGAATATTAATAAGAAACCGAAGATGTCATCCCAAGCGGTTATGACCGAATCTTGGATAGAAAGAATTAATTCGGAAGACCAGCCCATCATGATTAATACTGAGGAAGATGATGCAATTTTTCAAGGGGCTGCCTCGACCCAAGGGGCATCACCAGAGAAGAAACAACTGAAAAACAAAACCCGCATGAAGAAGAACTAGACATTTCCCTGGCTGAATATGAACAGCCACAAATCCTATTGAATTCTAAGAAGGATTTTAAAATATACAATTTTTCTTCTTTTCATTTTTCGATGGAGTTAGTGGATCTGTTAGCCAAAGGTATGTCCTTTGTTCCCAGTAAAAGGGCAGATCTGGCAGAGTTATTACTGGATTTAAAGTTGTTCATTAGGAAATGTAATTTGAATTTGATGTTGGGGAATATAGGAGTCACTGCAACCCCTTTTCAAATACCCAGCACATTTAACCCCCCTATATATCCATCTATGTTACTCTTTGAGAGAATGTGTGAATTGGAAATCTGTCGCTCCATTGAGATGAGGGCAACCACCAATTATAATATCACGAAGGAAGAGTTGGAGTCATTGAATCTCCTAAGAGGCTCTTCAGTTCGGGTGATGCAGCCAGACAAAGGGGGTGGGTTAGTAGTGATGGAGTTGGCAGATTACAATGAGAGAATGGAGACAATCTTGTCTTCGGAAAGTTATGCGAATATTTCCTTGAATGAATTGAATGGGCATTTGGCAAGGATCCATATGTATTTTGAAGCTATGTTCATGAATGGGTTTATAGACAAGAGTATTTTTAATTATATAGCAATGGCATCCCCTAGGATACCTGTGGTTTTTGGTAACCCCAAGATTCACAAGGATGTCCATCACCCTCCAATGAGACAGCTGGTAAGTGCAAAGGGGAGCATAACTTATGCAGCAGCCAAAGTAGTCGATACTTTATTAAAAAAATATGTTAAACTTGAACAGCATATATCAAGGGATTCCTGGTCCTTTTTGACAAAGGTGAATTCTTTAACCCTTCAACCAGGTGATGTTTTCCTCACCATAGATGTGGTCAATTTGTATTCTTCAATACCCCAAGATATTGCGGTAGATTGGGTAGAGGAAAGGTTATTAGCAAGGGGTGCCCCCAAAGAGGAGACCTCAATGGTGAGAGAGCTTTTGGACATAATCCTTACCTGTAATTTTGTGACTTTCAATCAGAAATATTATCATCAGACAAAAGGTGTTCCGATGGGGTCACCATGTGGGGGGAGTGTAGCCAATTTGGTTTTGGCATCATGGGAAAGCAACTTTGTGTTCAAGCATCCAGTTATATCAGAGAGGGTACATCTGTATACAAGGTTTTTGGATGATATTTTCATAGTCATGGAAGGAAATAGAGAGGTAGCTGATAGCTTAGTGAATGATTTGAATATTTCAACTGATTTTTTGAAATTTACCTGGGACTACCAGGAAAATAAGGTCACTTACTTGGATGTCGAGTTAATTAAATCATCTGAAAATGGATATACGGTGGCCAAGATTTATCGTAAACCTACGTGGTCCAATAGCTACCTACATTTTGACAGCAATCATCCTTACCACGAAAAACGTGCGATCGTGAAAGGACAATTAGTCTGAGCAGCTAGGATGGTGACCTTGTATGCTGATTTTTTGTTGGAAATGGAAAGAATTAAAGAATTGTTCTCCAATAGAGGCTACCCAACCCCCATGTTGGTAGAGCTGATAATGGAGGTAAAACATAAGAGAAGATCTGGTGTTTACCAACCGCTTTTGGAGTCACATCAGGGGGTATTGAATGTACATAATGAGTCAGAATATAATTCTCAGTTTATCAATCAGTCCATGAGGTTTGTAATGACCTATAGTTTGGATGCTCCAGGAATAAGTTTCATCATTAAAAGATTTTGGGCTGTTGCAATCAGTGAGTTTGATGGGTTACAGCAGTTAGGTCAACAGTTAAAATTTACCTATAGAAAAGGCCCAGGCTTAAAGAATATCTTAGAAGGTTATTCGGGAGTAACAAACACAAGATCTGGAATGTTCACATGTAATTCATGTAGATATTGCAGATTTGTCAAAACGGGGCTCAAACTCCCTATACGTAATAGCATTTATACAGTAAAAGGAAGATACAATTGTAAAAGTTCTCATGTTATATATGTAGCAGTATGTAATTCCTGTCCGAGTTTTTATGTGGGGAAAACAGACAGGAAATTATGCCAACGTATATATGAACATTCTTATGCTATAAAGAAGAATAAGGAAGAAAATGCCCTGGCTAAACATATTCATGAGCACCCTGAGCATGGTTTTAATTTCATGGCAATTGACCATATTAACCTTAAGCATGGAAGGGGGGTGGATTCACTTTTGTTAGAAAGGAAGGAATTGCTTTGGCAGCTGAGACTCAG
>NC_056744.1:293697478-293777478 GCF_019279795.1 Protopterus annectens
CTGGATGTAGGTAAAGGGGCTCAGTTTTGTTGATCTCAAATTGCTACAATGCTCCCTTCTCTCTGTAGGCATCAGCCAACCTGTGTTTCAGAGACATCCTTAGCAACATACAATGTAAAGTTTCGATTGGCTCAACTATCATTCCTTCCTCTCAAGAGATACCACAAGGTTGAATTATATTCTAGCTTCTTTTCTTCTTCTTCTTTATTAATAAACTTTCTACTGAACATCTGCTGAGTAAGTTTATGTTTTATGAAAGTGTATGTTTATTTGCAAATGTAACTCTTTACCATTTCCCATCAAGACAGAATTAGAAGAGAACCTTTCCCACCTATCTGATTTGCCTTATCAAAAACAATTTTATCTAAATAGAAAATGCAATATAAATATATAAAAAAAGAAAGTCAGAAAAAGAAAATATAACTATCTTTAGAAATAAATGAATGCTATAGTCCCATAGCAATCAACTATATAATGTAATAATCAAAAACATTTAGAGACAACCACACATTTCAACTGCATACATCAAAACCTTAAATTTCAGCACTCAATCTCAGCAATCAAGTCAAAATGATCTCATTACCATTTTGGTCACAAAAGCTTTCTCACTTCCTTTTTCCAGAAAATAGAACAACAATAATCAAAGGTGTCCTACTGGCTCATCTTGAATATGGCTTACCATTTGTATCCAAAGCTTCGAAAGAAAATAAAAAAAAACATCTAAACCACAGTGAAAAATATTTGTGGACTTATTAGCCTATCCTCTAAAAACGCTATCATCGCAATCCTCACAAAAGCAATATCAATAAAGTGAAAGTGCACTCTACTTCTATCATCCAGCTCTATAACTTCTGCATCTAGAAACCATTCCTTTTATCAGCAACAGATTTACCAAATGAACCCTCCAGCTGCAATATGAGATCTCAGTCATAAAAACGTGCCATTCTTACCCTATAAAACAAGCTCTGTACTAATGACTACAGTTTCTCAACAATGGATGAATGAATGAATGAATGAATATGGGAATTGTTCACAATAAGGCATAGCACAATATCTCCTTCCAAAAATTCTATATCCAATGAAAATAATGTCTGGAAAAGTGGCCTCTTGTAAATACTGTATAAAAAGAACAATAACTTAGCTGTACATTCTTTCCTTCTCACGCTCCTGATAACAATACAATAAACTGCTACACACACTTCTCTGTGCTAAGAGACTTCACTCATACCCTCTCCCCTCTCTCCTTCTCTCTCTTTCTCTCTGTCCTTTCTTTCCCTCACCTTCAGTCTCACCAAACAACCTCTAACAACGCTCACCTATCCCATCCCTTCCACCATATAGACTGCATATATTAAAGTTAAACACATTATATATATTAAACAGCACATAATTCATAATATATAGTGATAACTAGCATGTTTAGCTAATGGAGCTGTTACTTTACTAGTTGTATCCACCGATATAACTGAACCATTGTGTATGCTACTTTTTTACAGCAACAAAATGCCTATTTTATCTGTTTATTCTCTATGTCTTGTCATGGTAATGTTCTTGGCTGATCCTGAAATGGTTCATTTAGATCTGTGTTCTACCCTGGTTAACAAATGGACATAAATAAATAAATAAAGCAATTAAAAAAAAACAATATATATATATATATATATATATATATATATATATATATATATAGCATATAAATAAATATATATATATATATATATATATATATATATATATATATATATATATATATATATATATATATATATATATATCATGTAATAACTGCAGTTGTGCCATGGCTTCTCAAATTCTCTGTGTAGCTTATGCAGTTACTGATTGGCTTCCATACGAGGCCTTCCTAGCTTGTAAGTCTGCATACCTTTTAAAGTGTTTTACTTCGTGTTGGTGTTTACAGTTATTACTCATCAGGACTTGTGACGACATTAGTAAAAGAGGAGCACATGAACAGTTCAAGATGAAGATTCCATGTACAGACTTAGGATTTGAAAATATTAAAGTGAGGGTCTATGTCTCACATCAAGTGACATAAATTTTGGATTGCGTTAATATGTCACCTTCATTTTAAACACTGCCAGAGTTGATGATACTCATTTCTTGAGTTAGTCTCATCAATACTTTTTCCAATATGTGAAAGAAAAGTACAAGTCTTCAAACTGATACTTTTCAATTTCTAGAAACATGTAGTTATTTGAATATTAACATCATGGCTTCTATAATGTAATTTCAATTTAGTGTCAAATTGTTTACTGTTAAGGAAACTAGCAGCTTTAATAATGCCACCCCTTACTATCCAATAGTAAATAAAATGTAAATTCAAAGACTACAGCTGTTTTTCACAGCATATCCTTTTAATGCCGGCAGTCACATTAAATTATTGCTTACCATGACTTTTTCATTGCGTAGTTAGATGTGAACCAACCAAGTCTGATATGTTTAGTCCTTGTATGAAGTATTTTTTTATACATCTATAATCTAAAGAAGTGTATCAGTGTCAGTGTTATTTCTATTTGAAATCTTACATGTTGAACAAAGAAAGAAGTTTCTCAGCATTATCCACCTCTAAGCAACAACTTTACATTAAAAATGTGTCATAGTAAATCCAGTGCTAAGCTTTACAGACTCATTGGCACATTCACACCCTGCATTTATACTAAAGAAAGAACAAAGACAGAAGTGATTAAAAAAGTAGTTGGGAAAGTCATAAGAGAGACCTGGATTGGGAAGGCAGCATTTGCACAGAATGAAAAGTAAAATGTAACAAATTAAGCTGGTTTGGGCAGAGGGAACATCACAACTCTGAATGCCATATTTCGGGATAGGGGACCTGTGTTGTCAGATCACTGTACTGGAGATGGAGTCATAGAAAGATTCAAGGAGATGAGCTCTGTAAAGGACAATCTAGAGGAAGATAGAAGTAAGTTTAGTGAAGGAGCACAGCCAAGTAATGTACACCTGAAGGTATGGGCTTCACTGAATACTGAATTCATTTCAGGTGGTGTCCCCTTTATGGCAATGTTTACAGAACCAAGGTACTATCAGTGAAAGAGTACAAGTGTAAGGAATCACACATGAAAGTGGATAACAGAGCAGAAATATAGGGAAACAACAGAGCAAAACAACAATATGCAAAGCACTGTGGGAAAGAAAGCAGGTGATAGGAAAAGTGAACTGAAAGGAGAGAAGAGGTGGGTTTGGTCAGAAAAAAACAAAGCAGCTGTGCAGACCTAGATGAAAATATGTGGTACAAACATCCAGCTACTTTACCAAGAAATAATGTCCTACTAATGTTCTATTAATACCACCATGCTTTCTCAGGGAAAAAAATGTAGGCTGAGTTGGATAAGCAGGCAACAAAATGCAGTAAATAACATCTGAATTATAAGCACTTCATTTTAGTTGTCTTTATTTAACAGTCGTGATGGCACCTGTTTTGTAACATCTCCTGCTGTATAGAGCCAGCATATATAATTTCAATGGAAATGTTAGAAAAATGTTTGTTAATAAACTATCTTTATTTCAGTGTCAAAATAAAAAAAGTATCAGATATTAAATTATAGGCAAAAAAAAATTGCAAATCACCACAGCCATCTGTTATATACTTAATTTGATCTCAGTGTTTATTTCATGGTTACAATAAACAAAAAATAGTTTTACAATAAAACACAGGAGTAGTAATCCTAATAGAACAGTATTCTAGAAGAAAGGTATTAGCAGTGGAATTTAGAAAAAGAAAATGAATCCCATGTTTTGAACGCGATATAACCTGGTTGAAAACAATGATTCTCATAAAAGCTTTAAAGACAATGCAGTGGTGTGCTTACACATTTGAAATGGCATCAGTCAAACTAGTCCCACAAGCAGGAAGGAATTAAAAGTAACATGCTTCAGAAAATCTGGGAAGTTTGAACTTATTCCAAGTCCAAGGTCATGAAGGAAAACCACCAAGAGAGGAGAACTAAAAATACAGTCTGCAGTTTGCTTAGATATCAGCCCTGAGAAGAATACAAGAAAAGACCAACACGGGAAGGATGTGCGTACAAACAAACTGCGTCAATAAAAAGCAGGTGGGGGCTTTGAGCTCCTTTGACCATGAGAAGTAGATCTGGAAACAGGTGTTACACTACACATCATAAACAGAATTGTCCTTCAGTCGCTGATAAGAATAATCTGCTTCTCTTGTATATTTTACAAGGTTTAGAGTTTTCAGTGTTATTTTTAAAGTTTGAAATGTCAAACCTTTCTCTTTTGTTATTCTTTAGTAACTTTAATAAAACATAATAATCCTGTTGGCTTTTCTCTTGGAAAGGATATAGTAAAAATGTGATAAGTTGGGTTTCAAACTGCATAGACACTTGCTAACTTCCTTTTTTCCTAATGCAAAAAGTTCTAGATATGTGTCTTAATCAAGAGAGACTATATATGCAGATCGTAGACATTTGCAAGACTGTTAATATAAGCTGAAACTTTTCATAGGCTTATAAGTTGTTTAATACACGGTTTCATGTTTTTTTTAATGCAGTACTCCATTATACCAATTTAACATATTATGTCATTAAGTTTCCCAAAGAAAGAAGCTACCAAATGATTTGCAGTACATAAAGTACTGTACTTAAAAAAAAAAAAAAAAAAAAACTGGGAGCTAGTGTAATGGGAATCAGACATCAGGTTAATAACCAGATAACTGAAAAATATTTCTTGTCAAAACAACACAGATGATTAAAATGGACTTCTCCTTTCCTCTGAAATAAAGTAACATTCCAGTTAAATATACTAAACAGGGAATGTAAGGAATGCCCCTAACACAATGGCCATTTCTGCTTTTCACATTTAGCCACTGGTTTACCGACAGCAGCTTTATTTAATCACATGGCTTTGTGTGGAGTATCATTTACTAGATGTGCTGTTTATGCCTAGAACAGATGAAAAACTACCTTTTCTGCTTCATTAGATTTGAGTGCTTTATCATACAGGGTTTGGAGTTCAGCAAGCTGCCAATCAAGTAATTAATCTTTAAGCTAATGTTATGACATCTGAAATGTTAAAAATGATAAAACCTTAAATTATGGTTTCAGTACATGAGACTAGTGAGAAATATTAAATCAACATCTTATCACAAGCTGACTCTTTACCTTCCAGATGCTTATAAACTATTAGGGCTTCTTGCTTGTTATCATACTGGTTAGCAGACAAGTCATTTAAAGGAAGATAACAGATCTCTGGAAGTAGACTGTTGTAAAAACACCTCTGGAAGTGTTCTGTTATTGTACCTTGGCTGACATGATGGGGTGTTCACAATCTGAAGAATTTCCCTTCAATAGCTCCGATATCTAACTGGCAAAAGTATTGGATTAGGGGGAGTAACCACAATTTTACAGTGATTTAGAGGTTAGCATTTTTAATGATACACAACACATTTTTCATAAAGATAATGAAACTGTTGCTGTCTTGGTTAAGTTAATGGGACACATTCTTATTTAGAGTAACTTTGTAGGGTTAACAGATACTGCTTTTTTAAACTATCAACAGTCACTGATAAAGCAAATTTCACAGACTAATACCTCTCAACTGTACAGATTTTTGGAGAATGTCCAGATTTTTGCCTCATATATTTGGTCTTTGTTTCATAAAATTGTGGCTTTCTGGCAAATTATTGGCAAATCATTAAATACTGAAGTTAGAAAATAATGGCAGACAATTGAGTTTCAGACTTCATACCCTTCAGAAAATTCATGCTAATGCAAAACCAGTTATTCTATCAACTTTCTAAAGACCTGTTATTCTATCAACTTTCTAAGTTTGTAAGAGCAATATATTTAAAAGTTTTCCCTGTTTTGGGGCCTTTGTCCCACTTTTAGTTATGGCTTTGTCCAGATTTCTTGCTCTAAGAGGTTGAGAGGTATGTTCACAGTGTCTGTGAGCCTGGCCTTTCTGTAACATAGTTAGACATTATTTCTCAAGTAAAGATCAGTGGGTAAGATATGAGTCAAGATTTTTTATACCTTCCTATTGATTACCACTAGAGCACCACAGTCAAAATTTGGGACCATTGTTGTTTATGGTATTTGTTTCTTAAATGGCTGTCTTGTGGTATGAGCATACTTAATTCTGCTGACATGAACTAATCTGTATTACAGGAAAATATTTACTAGACATCGTATCTCAGCTAAAAAATAATCCTACACATGAGATTATGCTATTTGTTAATAAAAGTCTAATGGAGAACAAAAATAAACCTGATACATATACAGAAAGTAGAAAATATTAGCATGGGGTTATACCAATCTACCTTTGTATAGACCAATAAGTAGTAAGGCTGTCAGTTAAACCTGTGAAACTATGAACTCATGACAGAACTGGTCTAGATGATATCCAGAATGACAATGTTACTTGAAAAAGAGTTCTGTGTGTTAAACACATTGATTTGATTTGGGACCTGAATTTATTTATAGCTGATTCTAATAATTTACCTATCAGCATTCACAGCTCCATTCACTGTCAAAGCCATCTCAGAATTTTTAAGTTTGAAACACATCCTCCCTGAAATGGCACAAATCACAATTCACTAATGTGAATGATCAGACTTTTATGCATGTTTGAAAGATGCATTCTGAAAGTGGGATAGTTGCAGGAGCCAATGGTAATGGAGAAATTATTTAAAGGGACAGCGTGCAAAGAAGAGGATCGGCCAGAGGCATGTGATGGTTAGAGGAAAGAAACAAACACACTCCTTACTCCTTACTCTTACTGTCATACTCCCACCATGTCTTTTTGAAGCTTATCTGACGTAATTGGAGTTCAGCTAGCTCTGCAGTTTCCTCAGAGTCAGTCTACTGTGAGGCAGAAGGACATTCCTCCTCTCACACCATCACAGGTACTGAGACTTCAGTGTTTAACTCTTTGAAGAAAGGCAAGTCATTCCTATATTATTTAGCATCAGTTTCTATTTGTACTTTATGATGTTTCCTGGTTTCTTTCCTTTATGGACCTGATGCATATACTCCTTCTTCTGTTAACATTCTTGTATTTCAACTCATTTGAGATGTGCTCAATGTTATCTTGTTTCTCAGTATACACTGTCTTATTCCTCTTCTTTCCTTCTCTGTGTTAACTCTCTCACTGCCTCTGTGTTTGTGAACACTAGCTTCTGAGATTCTTTTGTATTGTCACTGTTCCTCTGTCACATTGCAGCTGAACTCCATATCTTAACCTTTTTTCCTTTCTTTAGGTTGCTCTCCTTCTGAAAAGGATTTAGCTTCAGTTTCACTTTTTCTTTTATCATAGATACCTCTTGCCTATAACATTTCTTTGAGTTTTTTATTTTTTTTATCTTACACTGATGGATTCAGTACTCTTACCAGGCACGGTTTCTTATTTTTTTTTACTACATCAGTGATGTCTTTCTTATTGTTATGTTTCTACTTCTCAACATTCACCTGTTGCTTAGAAGTCTCCATTTTTAGAAGTTCCCCCTTTAGCTTTACGGAAGTTTAGAATTCTGCTCAGGTTTTGCATTTTCTATATTTTCTAACTTTATTTCCCAGAAAAAAAAACTTTCAGTGAGTGACTCCCCTTCAGTTATGCTACCCATTCCTATTAATTCTACTTATCTATTAATTCTATTCATTTCTATTCTACATTCTATTAATTTACTTAAATCCTACTAATCCAACACAAGGATATGTTCCTGCTCTAGCCCTGGGTAAATCCTTCCAATATTCTTACTCCCACCTCCTCTCATTTATCTCAAAACTGTCTCTTACAGAGCTACTAGTCCCCCCCCCCAAAAAAAAGAAAGAATGCATAATTTTGTTTTGCAGACTTTTATGATTTACTGTGTGTGATTTATTGATGTATCCACTATATATGTTATCTACTGTATGCAGAGTCTTGACTCTATTTTTACTATATGTATAAATTTGCGCAGCTACTAATGTTTTCCGCAAATGTTACCAGTGTTTAAATTTTATACTGCTTGTATTAACTCTGTAAATTATTATTGTGTCATACTACAAATGTAACTGTTTTACATATTCTCTATTCTATTACTGTACTGGAGCTCTTCTCCCTGGACCACTGCTGAAAACTGGCAGCTCTGCCCAGTCGGATATTTCCTGGTAAACAGATGCAAAACAAAATATTACTGCTCTGTCACACTTCCAAGCTGCAGCAACACTTCTACTCCTTACTCTGTAACAGTTTTAAGTTGCAGTATTTTACTATATTGCACCCTTCCTTATATTGATTCTTATGCTGCAAGCTGCTTTGCCATAGGCATATGGTAACATATCTCTTTAGTGTAGAATCTCTCACTTTTTGTATCTTTAAACAAACTTGTATACGCTTTCTGTTCATGGGGGTGGGAAGTTGGTCTGACGCAGCCAGCCCAGCTATCTGGAATTTTGTTAATAATTCCATGTAATTTGTGAATATTAATATGATTCATATGCTTGTCTTACAAATCTAAGAGAACTATATGTTATGTTTATATTAAACTACTGGTGCAGTGGTGTGTGTTGAATAGAGTTTGTAAAGTATTGAGCTTCAAGGATGTGTCCACAGTGTACCCTACTAGAAAAGAACAGAAATCTATATAAACTATATACCTGTGCAAATGTATGTTTTAATAGTAGAAGCTGGAAAATGCAGAGCAAACTTACAAAACTTCAAGAAAATAAGATTAAATTGTTTTATAATTGTGTTATCTCTCACTTTCAGTGAAACAGACACAATGTCTAGAGCTAGAATTTTTTTCTATTTTCTTGGAGAGAAGTAATTACTAGGTCTAAAATGTAAAAGTGTTTGTTTAATGACTTCCAGTTCTCAGCAAACATCTGAGAGATATGTATTTTTAACACAGAGATGTTAGTTTCTGTTAGCTTGGAAACTGAAGGCAGGTGACAAAGAGTGATGTCATCCAAGCTGACCCAGCAGTAATGTTTGATAGTAATTTAAGAACTCTCTGAGAGAGAGAGAGTGGGCATTTTGTTTCTTGTCTTGGACTTAGACACATCCACTCATTAACACCACTACATCTGCACTTGCTGTAAGACTTAGGGCATAGTATCTCTCTTAGATATAGAGAGGAATATAGTAAAGATTCATTTAGATGTTTTCTGTGTTTATTTGAGACTGTCCTGCAAGGTTGTTTTAAAATATTTCCTGTGATTCTGTAGTTACTGTGCTGATTGAGTATTGTCTTGTTCTTTTATTATTTATTATTAAATATATTTAAAACTATCTTTGTGCCTGATATTTGTGAGGCATATTTAAGCTCTTAGCATACTTGCATATATATTTGGTGACATGGTACAGGCCACTCCTAAATAGCCTTGCAAGTCTTGGTCACACTTATCATTTGGATAATAGTAACATTACACAGTAGGATTGGTCACACTTTGGGAAGGGCCTTAAAGTAGCTGATAAGGGGTTCTGGTGGCAGTGATAACTACCTTATGGTCTGGGCAGAAGGGGACATAGCTAGTAAACCTGTGCCAGCCTTTCCCAGGTGTGTGTTTGTGTATAAATCAAATCTCAAAATGTGTGTGTGTGTGTGTGTGTGTGTGTGTGTGTGTGTGTGTGTGTGTGTGTGTGTGTGTGTGTGTGTGTGTGTGTCAGCTACTTGGGCAGGGACACAAAACACTGGTTGGACTGAGAGAGTGTTGGGAGGACTTGTCTTGGAACCCTGGCTAAGGACTCAGCTCTAGTGGGGATTTTTAGTGGTGATCTGTAGAAAGAGGGAGAAACCAGCCCCAGACTGATTGTGATTTCTGTGTGCTCTTAAGGTAACTTGTACTTTACTGTGTGTGTACTTGCCATCCTCCAATTGTGTATGTTCCTTGCTGTTGCTAGTGGTGAGGATTGAGGCTCCTTTATTACTGGGTCAGTGCAAGGGTGTCACATTGGCATAATGGTTAAGGTGTTTACCCTAAAGACACAAGGTGCAGGGTTTGAACATCACATGGGATAACTGGTTCGGCTTAAAAGAGCCCACAAAGGCAATTATGAACCTATCCTAACACTATTATTTGATCTTTGCTAGACTGATATAATCTTACAAGTGTGTCTAGTGATTGTACCCCTATTTCCAGGTTAGGAATAGGTGTAACTGTGGGCTTATTCACTTTCTGATTACTCACATTACACTGGTAACATTGTATGTCAAAAGGATTACCATTTCCTGTCTGCATTCATAGAATCTAATAATCCCTGCAGCTCCCTGCCATCAATAAAGGAATTTCACTTAACACTGCAGCAGAACGCCAACACAACTATTCTAGCAGACTGTTCATCACATTCTATGGACATGACATCATTAGTACCATGCTTTCAGTGTTTTTTTTTCACAAGTATAACATTGTTACTTTTACTTGAACAGAAGTATTGCTACAGGACTCTTTTTTTCCACACATTAAAAGCAGATTATGTCTACACATGATACATCCTGTTAGTTACCAGAATTTGATATAGGCTTTACCTTAGATTTATACTTTTCATTTTTAAACAAGTTCCATAACATAACAATCTCTCCACTAACACGTTTTCCATCATTTGGGTCATTTTGAAGCATTCACCTTCTTAAATCAGCAAGCAAGAGCATCTTAAATTTATAAGTGGCTAATAGTTCTATCATCTTGATTTTATCATTTTGATCCACAGGATCTAGAAGTAATATAAGTATGTGTTTCAAACTGTATAACTGAGATCTTACTATTTCATTAGGAGAAAATATCAAACTAGGAAACTTTTGAGTTTTTAGCTCAGAAGTAATATCAGTGGTGCTTAATAATTTTCCGTCCCATGTCCATGATGGATTTTAAAGGATCCCCAGATAGCTAGGCTGACAGAATTCTAGCCCAGCCATTATGTGCCCATCCCTCCTGTTGAGCATACAACTTGAAGGCTAGCAGCCATACTTGTAAGTCTTCCTCCCTGTTAAGCTGTTTCATTGGAGAAGGTGCCTTTGGCATACCCATAAATTTGACAACCATCACCATCCCTTCAGTTACATCAGTAAAGGTCTGTTGTAGTTGTTCCATGGTTGCCTTTTTGACAAAAGGACAGAAACAGAAGCACTCCAGAAAAAGTTGCTAGCACTTTACACAGGACTGTTCACAGCACACACCACAGGAATGCTGTATTTCAAGTTGGAGAAAAATGTGCTCAAACAAATGTCCTTTTCTCAAGCAGCAAAAGATATTATTTAGGACTTTTTGCTAGAAAAAATGTGCCAAAATGTGCCTGATGGCCCAAAAGAAGCAGAAACCACCAGCGTCACAAACTAATGTTTTATTAAAGGACTGTTCACAGCACACACCACAGGAATGCCATATCTCAATCTGGAGAAAAATATGTTCAAACAAATGTCCTTTTCACAAGCAGTGAAAGATATTACTTTTGGCTAGAAACAATATGCCAAATGTGCGTGCTGTGCTCAACAGAAGCAGAAACCACCAGCCTCAAAAAATAATGTTTTATTAAATAAAATAAGAAAATACAAGGTCTTCCCAGCAGTGGCATCTCTAGGTTTCTTTCCTTGCTGGGGCACAACATAGGCACAATATATCGTTGGTGGGGCATATAGGACACCTAAAGACCAAAAATAAATGTAGAATGCATGGTAGCAATTCACCTGTAATCCATTGCTAAATGTGAAAGATAATTTCGCTATGAAAAAAACAACAAACGCCACAGTCTAATTACATATTTACATGCGTTACATATTCTCCACAACAAAGAGATGAACTGAATTTGTTGTTCTCAAGGATTATGGTTTAGATGAAGTATCACTGTGTTACAGTATAGCAAATCAAGTTGACAGTAGCAGAAGTGGGAGAATGGAACAAAACATTTGTGTCTCAGTAAAAAAAGAAAAAGAGAAAAAGAATCAGTTAACACAAACTCAAGAACAAGAACTTGTACCCATTTTGCACTCTCTCAGATTTTGGTTTAATTTAAAACTTATTTCAGTTTTTACAGCAAAAAAAAATTGCAGCCATTTGATAAAGAAAGCAAAATGCCCACGCACTAAAAACAGACTTAACATGAGCAACAGTAACTGCACCTTCCCTTGAAACTCACATGTATTGAAAATGCATATGGTATTCCATTAAACTACTAGAGACCTGGTGGTATTCATAGTCAAATAGAATATAGTGAAATAAGCAACCTATGTGAGAGTGCAGGAATGCAAAAGACAGTTGTGTAATGCATCTGCTAACGCTCTGGGGCATTGGACGTAAATGTTCCTTTTTATGAAGTCCCACACTACTGATTGGTGAAGTGTTCTGGTCAGAGTCACAAAGAAGACAAAAAAAGGAATCAAATCCTGTACTACAGGAAGCAGATCATTAACAGCTCAAAAAAAGGGAATCAAATCCTGTACTACAGGAAGCAGATCATTAACAGCTCAAAGAAAAGGGAATCAAATCCTGTACTACAGGAAGCAGATCATTAACAGCTCATAGCCTTTCTCATCTGTGTTAAGTGCCAGACAAAATGTTCTAGTCCAAACACAGTGCATTTCACACCTATGTGCATGCAAAAACAAGCTAAATAAAATATTTTGATAATTAAAATATTAACATTAAGCTGGTAGACTTCATGCTGTCCAATTTATCCACAGATTAATAATAAATTCACCGTCATCATTCAGTAAAGCAAGGAAACCAAGACTCATGCCCACAGAACATGGCTCATATGATGATGCTTCCATTTACTGCAATCAATTCCTTACTTTACACCATAACTACTTTGGGATGCAGAAACCAAGTATTTACACACACACACACGCACACACACACACACACACACACACACACACACACACACACACACACACACACACACACACACACTCACAGATATGACCATCAATTACACACCCCTTGTATGACTGTGGACACACCAGATGCTTACTTGCAATCAAATGAATAACAAATATGTAATGACCTGGAAGTGTATTTCAGCCATCACTGTGAAAACCCCAAGTGCAACACATTGCAACCTCATAACCTCCAACTTCTTAGCTCAGGAGTCAGAAATAAATATTCAGTATCAAGAACAGATTTTCAATATTGTTCGTAAATACTTAGAAAATTGCTAGCATAGCAGAATTTGCCAAAGCAAGCATTTTCTATAGAGTATGAAGTCTGAAACTCACATTTGTCATAATTTAGTGACTGTTGTCCACAACATTTTAAGAGATACACACACTTAAAAGCAACAAGCAACAATATGAGGGGAAAACTTATGGACCCTATGCACACACACACACACACACACACACACACACACACACACACACACACACACACACACACACACACATATATATATAACAGCCAATTATAAGACTGCATACCTCAGATATTGCTTGAGATAAAGTGAATGAATAAATTCATAAATAATAGCCCAGAAATGTATTTCAGCTTTCTGCTTTCAGAATTATACAGTGCAACTCTCCTCTATCTTCTCAGCTTCTTATCTCAAGAATTAAAGACACAAAATCAGATGCAATTATTAAATATTTTATACTTAGAATGTTGCTAGAATAACAAGCTTTGTATTAAAAATACAATATTTATAAAAATTCTGTTTCCTGATTCATACCGGTAGCGATCTAAGATGTCCTTAGGTGGTCTTTTGTAGCTCTGTGATGCCTAGAAGTGAGCTGTTCAAGGAAGGTTCTCCTGTAGCATTGGTAGGATCTCCACAAAATTGAGCAGTTCTTCTAGAAAAGGTGGAAGCAATGTGCATCTCTGGTAATATTGAAAGTACCATGCAACGTGCATCAGCAGAATGTGTAGGAACAATAACACATGCACACAAATATGAACAGACACACTCACATAGACACACACGCACACACAAACACACACCAACCATTCTATTCTCTCCCATACTTATTTCTCCAAAACTACAATCACCATCCTTGTGAAAAAAAAGACATCTGAGTAGGAAAGACTGTGTTTCTGCACTTTGTGCATGGTATTCTAAATACTTCTCCAAACTGACTGAATGTTTAGAAAACAATGCATTTGCGATCAGTTGGCTCTACACACAGACTACACTACCCCCACTTGCAAAACATTTAAACAAAGTCAGCTGTGTGGAAAGACTGTGCCTTCCCTTTCTGCTTCAAAAGACTCAGCTAAGCAGGAACTGAGCCTGTGTAGTTGAATAACAGCATATGGGGACTGATTTTTAAAAAGACACAGACCATTTTTTTTTATTTTTAATATTCCAGGGACTGAGGCCTCATGGGAACACATAGTTTCACAGGAAGGGCATGTGCCCCTGTGTGTCCCCATCTAGCACTGCTCCTGCTTTCCAAATAATTCACAATAAAAGACAAATTAAAGTATCCTTAGGTATATTACCCATAGAGCAGTGACACAGTTTCTCATAATAGGTTGCTTTGAGTAACACAGCCACTCTTTCCTTTTGCAGGAAGGATGTCCAGGGTCCTTCTGGTACCTTCCTCCAAGTCTCTCTTTACTCTGCAATGTTTCACCAGAAAATGTTCTGGGCACAAAATCCTCCTACAGGAAGGGTTACCATCTCTCAATTTGTTGATCTCTGCCCTCTTTTTTATGCAACACATTTTGGTCTAATTAACCAGTAAAGCAGTGAAAACCTTCCCACCTAATACATAAAGGTTCCTAACTTCCTTAAAACCACAAGTTTATTTACAGTACCTTTTACATTAACAGTACTATCCACAGTATAGCAAAAACAGTTGTATGACCAATTTAAAACAAGTGTATTTTAGTATTTACATTCTTTTATGACATTTTTCTTCCTTTTGAGATATATATATATATATATATATATATATATATATATATATATATATATATATATATATATATATATGGGAGCACTACAGAATCCCGAAAGTCCAAAATCCTGAAAGTTCAAAATCCCGAAAACTCAAAATACTGAAAACACAAAATCCTGAAAACACACATGCTATCATCACTCACTATATTCCTGTACAAGTATATACAGAAACATATTACCCTTCAACTATATGCAGGGGGAGCAAGCCCCCCTGTACCCCCCATTCACTACACTAAGTGCAATCTTGGAGTTGGCATATTTAAGTAGCAGGGGGTGTGGGGGGGGCTTGCCCCCACATGTGGGGTGCAGGGGGCTTTGCCCCCCTGGTTATACTTGGAGAACTGTAATATAGTTTGTGCTTTATTTCTTTCTGTATGTATTTGTGCTGACATATAGTAAGTGTTGGTATCATGTGTGTTTTCAGGGTTTTGAGTTTTCAGGATTTTGGTCTCAGGATTTTGGTCTTCAGGATTTTGGTCTTTCAGGATTCTGTAGCGCTCCCATACATATATATATATATAGATAGATAGATACATAGATAAGTTAGAGATAGATCGATATAAATGTATAGCTGGATCTACAGATATGGATATATGCTACTTGATCAACCAAGCAACATATTGAATCTAATCTGATCAAGCACAATTGCTCTAATCTGATCAAGCACAATTGCTCAAAAATGCAGACTTAAAAAAAAATAATTTTGTTTTGCTGGGGGCACAGCACTTGATTTTGTTTAGCAGGGTGGCAAGCCACCTGGGTGCCCCACACTCCCCTAGTAATTATATATATCAACTCCAAGATCACACTCCAGTGGGGGGGGGGCAGATTCCTCAATCCCCACTGTACTGCAAACCCGCACAAATAAAAACATCTGAATGTATGATCAGGTGATTTTTGATCACACATACCAGCTTTTTTTTTCACCCCGACTAAATTAACTTTTGAGTTAAAGTATGTGTCTCATCTATATGTGTGTATGAGTGTCTGTGTGTGTGTGGATATACATGTATATAAACATAGCAAGATGGCACTATCAGCAGGTGCCTAGCAGGTAATACTGACAGAAGGATATAGGACTGCTAGGAAAATAGAATCTTGCACAGCTGAAGATTTTCTTTTTTAGCTTTGGCAGTTGTTAGAACTTAGTAGGGCTAGGATATAGTAGGTAGCTGAACCATTAAGATTTCACCTGTTAGGCAGGCAATTATGTCTAGAAGGACAGGCAGCTATCTATATAACCAGTGGTCAATCCATCAGGTCAAAAGTCATGGAGGCTAGGGGACTCACTGAGCATGTCCTGGAGGAGTCTTAAGAACCCTGGAAAAAGAGATGGGTAGGCTGCACTTGGGAGAGATGCACCTGAAGAGAATAAGAGAGCTGTAAACCACATTTCCTATAGGGGTGGTGAAGTAAAGGAAGAGCTATCTGATCTTTGGTGTAAGTTGTTGGCCCCAAGGAATATAGTCTAGACTGTCAGTCTGCAATGGAGTCAGTTGAATAAAATGCTTCTTTCTCTATTTATCTGCATCAGCTGCAATAGAATTGTTATTAGTTTATTTTGTTTTTCATTGCTGAGCCTCGAGTAGAAGACGTTGTTTTAATATTTAAGTATTGAGTGTAAAGGCTGTCCAGCTAGTACATTGTACGGTCCGGTTCGCAAAATGAGTTTCACCCAAAGGCTATACTAGTCATATCTGCAAATTTATTTATTTATTTTATTTTACATTTGTTGACCGGGCTAGTCCAACTGGATACATGTCCATTTTCAGTGGAGGCCCGGGGAGAAAAGCTCCAAGGTCATAGTTAGATTAACAAAAACATTGATGTTGATACACAAGATAATCTGCTGGTTAATACATATACAATTATAAACCTATAACATGTGAGTACAATTAAATACACTGATGCTTACAGACCAAATAAGAGAAAACAAGAATTATTAAATGATTTCACGAGGTACAGATTTGAACAGCCAGACAAGGAGGGCTAAAATAGAGTGTTCTTTGGTTTTTGGGTTAGGCGGAGGCTGAGAGAAGCCTAGGTACGACTGAGATAATAGCTTATTAGTCTGGACTGGAGCAAGGGCATAACCATTTGGATTTCAAGTATGCTCTAAGATGTAATTTAAATTGGTGCTGAGAGGGCATAAGTCTTAGGTTGTTTGGTAGGGCGTTCCAGGATTTGCCAATGGAATTGGCATATAGTGCATCACCACCAGCATTGTTAGATTTCATGGTCCTTACTTGTAGACTTTTGGAAGACCTGAGGGAGTTTAGGTTGGAGTACGGGTAAGTATTTTGTACAGTGAGGGAGTTTTACTTGGATGGTTAATAATTTTAAAAGCCTCAGTTAGCTGGTTGAATTTGAGTAAATTGGGGAGTTCCAGCCATTCGAGAGACCTTAAATTTAGGCAGTGATGAGTGCGATAGGGCGTTCCTGTTATGAATCTGGCTATGTGATTATAGGTAGTTGTTAGTTTATTAAGTTCTTTCTTGTTTAGGAAGGAGAATATCGGGGAGGCATAAAGGAGAGTGGAGAGTAGGTGGGTTCGGGCAATAGTCAGTTTGGTGTGCGGAGTTAAGAAGGCCTTTATTCTATACATCGACCCAAGTTTTCTGTTAACCGATTTAATAGTTAAGTTTACATGGATATCAAATTTAAGTTTATAATCTATGGTCACCCCTAGTAGTTTGGTATTGGGTACGGGGTAGATAATGGTCCCATTGTTGGAGGACACATGGAAAGTAGAATTGTTGGTGTTGAAGGGTTCTATAGTTTGAGCAGTCACTGAGGTGGGGAAAAAGAGAAGTAATTTGGTTTTGGCAGGGTTAAGTAAGAGTTTAAGTTCCGAGAACCATTTTTCTACAGCAGAGAAGCAGTTTTGGGTTGTGGCTTGGAGTTTGGCGAGAGATTCATCAGAGCAGATCAGGGTGGAGTCATCTGCATATTGAATACAGGTGGCTTTGGGAATAATTGAGTGTAGGCCATTTATGAAAATGGAGAAAAGAAGGGGACCAAGGATAGATCCTTGGGGGATACCAATATTAGTAGGGAGTAGGTCTGATAGGCTGTTTTGCCACTGGACTGCCTGTTTTCTACTAGAGAGATAGGCATTAAACCAACTTATGGTTAGTTTACTAAGATGTAGTGTTTCCAGTGCCTGAAGCAGAAGTTGGTGGTTGACCATATCGAAGGCTTTTGACAGGTCTAGAAAGAGCGCAGAGGATATTAGTTTATTATTGCGATTGTGGTTGACTGAGTCTACAAAGGAGAGAAGAGCTGTGGTTGTGCTGTGATGGGGGCGGAAGCCATGTTGGGTATTTGATAGGAGGTTGTGATGTATGAGGTAGGAAATGAGTTGTTTATGGACACAGCGTTCCATAATTTTGGCTAAGGGAGACAGTATGGCTATGGGCCTATAGTTGGAGGTTTCTGTGGAGGGCCCTCCTTTGTGGAGGGGGATGATATAGGAGATTTTCCAGATAGAGGGAATAGATGCTTCAGAAATGGTTCGGTTGATCAAGATTGATACAGGGTAGGCTATGGCATCAGATGCTATTTGTAGGTATTTGGCCGGGAGCTGATCTGCCGCGAGGGTGGTTGGTTTCAATTTTTTCAAGAGGGTGCGAATAAAGGAGGTGGAGATGGGTTGTAGGTTAAAGGCCGTTTGGGTTGTATTAATAATTGGGGTTGCCACTGAGGGAGGCGTGGGAAGCTTGCTGGCAAGGGACTGGATGGTCTCAGTGAAAAAAGAATTAAAGGAGTTGGCTATTTCTGTTGGGTCATTGTCCATGAGTTTGTCGGGGGTGGGGGTAGTAGACTTACCAGGATGAAGTAAGCGGTTAAAACCAGCCCAGAATTTTTTGGGATTATACTGATGTTTGTCTTGGAGGTGACAAAAATATTGTTTTTTATCAATGCTGCTGTTACACTGGAAATTTAATATAAGAACTGTTACTTTGCACAGGGGTTCCCACTCATTAACAGGAATATCTTCTGAGACAACCTGCTGCTCATTTCTCTTCTTCGTTGTATTTTTAATACCTGGTATGGGAAAATGTGATCAAAAGCAAGTGAACTCTTGTCCATTTGTTAGATTGTCATTGCTGTCTTGCATGAGACCCAAGAAGAGGAAAAGTGTTTTGATGCTGAAACCAGAGCAGCAAAAAGAAAGAGTAAGGGCATGGCAAAGGGGGCAATTGCCCCGGGCAAAACGTGTTACAGGGAGTGATTGTGTACTGAAATCCCAGTACAGAAGCATTTTTTTTTTTTTTTGCTTTTCACTTGAAGAGTTGATGGGGGCATGGACAGGCTGTTGTGGAAGCCAATGCATCAAGCTTTTTGTTTTTACTCTGCTGTTGAAGAGCTAAGGAGTGTGGCTATGACTGTAAGGAAATCAGTAGAACTAGTAGCTTCCTATAGTCATTTTTATTTATTTTGCTTTCCAGTTGAAGAGCTGAGGATGCTGTGAATAAGCTGTTGTGGAAACCAAAGTTCCAATCAGCTTCCTAAAGTCAGCCCAAATTTTTTTGTTTTTTGCTCTTTTGTTGAAGACCCGGGGGGGCATGTTTTAGCTGTAGGGAAGCTGATGGACAAATCGGATTCCTATAGTCAGATTTTTTCTTCATTTGAGCTGCTAAGTGGGGTGGAATGGGATTTAGGAAACTGGCAGTGGATGCTAGAATGAGAGAGGGTGAATTGCATTGTTATTGTGAACTGTTACTTGTTCCAATTACTCCAAAAAATGTAGAGATATCAAAGTATTTTTTTACTGAGAAGTGGGTGGAGATGGAAAAGAGATCACTTGTATTGTGTGATTAGAACCCCCCTGTGAGGTAAATTGTGATGTTTGCCCCTGGCTAGATACAGAAGAAGAGGTAATCAGTGCTGTCATGGCCAAAAGGGAGTCACCAACAAGAATTTGGGAACATCCTGTTGAATTTTGAACAGGACTTTTGGAATGAGAGGAATGGGAGGGAATGCATAAAGAAACACCCCCTTCCAAGAAAATGAGGGGGCATCCACCTTCCATACCAGAGGACTTGGAACTCTGGCACAAAACAAAGGAAATTGTCTGTTCAAAGGGGATGCAAAAAGATCCACTTGAGAAGTACCCCACTGGTGGATAATGTCCAGAAACACATCCCTGTGAAGCATCCATTCATGAGACTGAGTTAAGGACCTGCTCAGAGTGTCTGCCACAATGTTCTGACCGGAGGGGATATTAACTGCCTGAAGAGTCACTTGACACTTGACAGCAAGATCCCATACCAGAAGTGCGAACCGGCAAAGAAGATAAGATCTCATTCCTCCTTGTTTGTTGACATACGACATCACTGAGATATTGTGTGTGAATCCCTAGAGTGGCCCTGGAATAAATAGAGACTGAAAGGCCTGAACAGCCAGCAGAAGACCTCTCATCTCTTTGACATTGATGTGCTCCTTCTGATGACAAGGCAACCACATCCCCTATACCTTCAGGGAGCCAAAAGTCACCCCCATCCCATGTCTGAGGCATCTGTGAACAATTTCTAAGAGGGAAGAGGGAGATGAAAAGGGATCCCTGGATTCAGAGATAACTGCTGAATCTACAAGATAAGTTCCTGTTTGAGACAAGGAAGAAGAGGAACTACAAATTCTTGAGTATGACCATGTCGAAGCCACACTGACTTCAGAAACCACTGAAACTTTCTCATATGAAGTTTAGCCAGAGGGAACATCGGAATGCTGGATTCCAAGAAATCCAGAACTCTCAGAAACTCCCTGGTGGTAATGAAAACCAGAGGAATGAAGAGTGTGAAAGAAAGAAATGAGAGTCAAGGCCTTTGGAGGTGGCTGTGATGCAAGCATTGGCACCATCTGAATCCTGCAACCCAGAAAAACATGATCCTGAGAAGGAGTCAGAGAAGACTTTTTGAAGTTTATAGTAAACCTCAGGTACTGAAGAAGGGATATGCCAAAATGAATCCTCTGGAGAGGATGCTTGAATCAACAGGTCATCCAAGTAATACACTATTTGGATTCCTTGAAGTCTGCAAAAGGCAATCACAGGAGAAAGGCATTTGGTGAACACCCTTGGAACAGTAGAAAGGTCAAAGGGCAAAGCAGAGAACTGAAAATGCCAGGAAGCAACAGAGAAATGCAAAAACTTCCTGAAAAGAGGACAGATCAGAATATGGCGATAAGTATCCTTAAGATCCAGAGACACCATATAGACCTGAGGGTGCAAGACAGGAAACGGAATCTGAAGGGACTACATCCGAAAGGAAGGTACCTTTAGAAAATTGTTTACATGAGAGATGTCTAGAATAGGTCTTCCAGTGCCCTCTTTTCTGGGCACTAGAAACAATTGGGAGTAGAACCCTTTCCTCCCTTTGGGACACAGGCACCTCTTGAATAGTACCCTGAGACAAGAGATCTTGAAGAATCTCTGGTAAAAATGGAAGATGTTCCCGAGGAGGCTGAGGAATGCCCATAAATGGAGGATGGGAGTTCCACACCATGAAGTACTTTGATGAATGAACAATGGAACCCAAGAATCCTGAGTGATCTGAAGCCAAACTGGAAAGAAGATAAAGGCAAAGAGGAAGAGAAATGTGGCTGGGAGGGGATGGATACTCACACAGTGCCTGCTTTGTCCAGAATGGAGGGCTTTGGAGTCCCCAAAAATTGAGTAGCCTTAGGAGGAGGAGTCTGTTTGCCACTCTTTTTAGTAGAAAGATGTGATTGTCTATGAACAAAGGCATGCTTAGCAGGGTAGTTTCTCAGAAATTTAGGCAAAGGAGAAACTAGCACATGTTTAAGTTCCCATAAAGCTTTACCCTTATCCTGAAGGGACTTCAACAAACCAGCAGCGCTTCCCAAAACAAAAGTTTAGAATCCAGAGGAGCATCCATCAACTTAGCTTTAATATCATCAGGTAGAGGTTGAAGCCTAAGCCAAGAATACCTCCTCATAACTGAACCAAAAACAGCAATCCTAGAAGAGGCATCTACCACATCATAACTACATTTAGTAGAATGATGAATGACTTGAGAGGAAGTCTCTAGCAAGGAAAGAACAGAAGTTTTATCCTCAGAGTTTGGAAAATCAGAAATAAGTTGACAGGCCTGAGAAAAAAGCGCCAACACATACCTAAACATATGGGTCTGATAATTAATAGTCCTAAAAGCTTGGGTAGCAGAAGTGTAAACCTTTTTGCCCAGCCTGTCCATGGTTCTGCTGTCCTTGTCAGAAGGCAATAACTTGGGCAAAGGAAGCAATTAAGATGGCTTATCAGATGCTACAGACATGACTGAAGGGTCAGCTGCAGGACATTTATATAAAAAAGAACAATCCTCAAGAACCCTATAAAATCTGTCAGGCTTCTTGGGAGCAGGGGGGAGAGAATCAGACATCTGAGAGGCATTGGAGAAGACATCCATTAAAGCAGCCCAGACAGGAGGAATAGCTGCAGGTTTATGAGAGTCCAACTGCAGCAACTCATAGTACCTCTTATGGATATCAAAGACCTGAGTGTAATCCCACTTAAAAAAAATCCATCATCCTAGAGAATGTGTCCCCAAAGGAAATTTCCTCCAAAGGAACATCAAGACTAATAGATTCCTCCTCCTCTGACCCATAGTCCAAAGGAGAAAATTTGAGTAGAATAAGTTAGGGATTCATCAGCAGAATCCAACTCATCCTCAGAAGAATCCTGGTCTCTAGGCCTTTTAAGAGGAGTAGAGGACTAAGGAGGAGCAGGAACTGAAACAACATGAGGTGGCTTTAAGGACATTAAAGCAGAAAATAACCCCTGAGTAAAAGCCTGACACTCAGTCTGTGGATCCTTAGAAGCAGAAGAAACGAAGAAACATGTTTAATTTTTTGTTTCTTTTTTAAGGTAACATCCTGAGAAGGCTCAGATCCAGGACGACAGTAAAGAACTGCAGCAGGAACTTCTTGACCAACTAGAGACTGAGGAACTCCCCTAGGCCCCTAAGAAAAAAACAACCATGGTTCCCTCTGAATTTCAGAGAGTGACGCCTGCAAAGCCTCTTCCGATGTGCTGCCAGCCAGATCCTCACTGGCCTCCAACATGGTTGCTTCAGAGTAAGTGGAATCTGTCTCCCACACTGGCATTTACCCTTCCTGGATGACATTAACCTCAAGGAACACAAACAAACAAGAAAAAACAAAATCCCCAATGGGGCACTTATCTTGCAAAAACAAGAAACAGACATCAGAAGTCCCTGTAGAATGAAAATGTGTTCAACTGGCAGAAAATGGATATAGGTAAACAGACCGACAGTGTAAAAGATACATTCAGAATGACAGCAAAGTTCTTCTGTTTTTGGTAAGCCTGAACATCACCATTATGCCCTACATTACGCAGGGTGCATATGGTGATGTTTGGCATACCTTTTAAGTTCAGACGTCTTTGGAAGACTGGCTGGACATCGAGCTTCTGCAGCTGGGAATCCCATATAGTTAAAAATACTGCAGCAGTGAATTTAAGGACATCAAATGTTGTCTGCATCCAATTTCTTACACTTAGTGGATGCAGCTTGCAAGCTCCACCTTTCAGCCAAACAATTCCACTTGTCACTGCTAGGAGTGTTAATACTCCTAAGGCCATGATTATGGTTGAGCAAGTTCCCTTTAGCTGACTGAGGACACATCTAATAGAATGTGTTCAGTTGTGTCCCCATATGTCAAATGGGATACTATTTGAAATTAGGCATATTCAAAAAAAAAGTTATCAAATGGTGCTGACAATTCAGATGTGATTTGTGTATAGTGCTGGAACAGCTTGCTGGCAATTTTGTAAGTATTTGAGAGATTGACAGGTGTCAGGTTGTCAACTGAATGAGATTGTGATACAGCAGGGGTAGGGAATATGTTCTTTTCTTCTGTTGTGTGTTATTGCATGGGGTGTGCCCCTTTATGGGAGATGCATGTTATTTGCCCCCTTCCCAGAAAACCATTGGAATTATTTTGTTTGTTAGTGTGTTTTCTCTGTGAATGAGTATGTGCTGGTGCTTGAATGAATGTTCCAAGTATTGGCATGCTTGGTAGTGTGTGAGCGGGTGAAAGTTTGATTAGTTGTGTTTGATTGCTTGAGTTGTGATTATTACTATAGTAGACAAATGCATACTACTCCGCTGAGAAGTTTTTGCAGGCTATAGCAGCCGAAGGGGTGATGGTAGCAGGCTTATTAGCACAGGCAGTGGTAGTAACTGCTAAATCCCCTTAATTCAGATAAGGACGTGAAAGCCTACTTTGTCTCATTGGAATGAATTGCCAGTCAGGAGAGTTTGGACCATTCATCACAGGCTCATATACTCGCTATTCTTCTTACAGGATAGACCTTTAGGGCTTATATGGGCACTCCTGCTACTGACTGTCCAGATACTAACAAGGTGAAAAGTTACTTGTTGACTGAAGCAGGGGGGGGGTTGTAGAAGCACGAGTTCATAAGTTTGACGAGTGGGACATTTCAAAAAATAAGACACTAAGTTCAAGCCTCAAGGTGAAGGGAACTATTTTCCCTATCCTTTGTTTTAACTGTGGGATATAAGACAATATAGCCAAATACCATAGGGAAGGTTGACAGGAGCCACCCATCCAGGCATCCAAGGATATGAAGAGAGAACACTAGGCCATGGAGTATGATCCTGCTGCTACACAATTGGTGGAACAGTCCTGTATTATTGTGCTACAGCCAAAATAACAAAGTGTATGGTCATGGTCGAGGGCCAAAAGCCATAAGAACTCCTACAGTCTAGTAGCATGATCATTCTAGTTAGTGCCGAATACCTTTGTAAAAGGAAGGTCCAGACCGCCAAACCACAGAAATCATCTGCATTCATGCTGAAAGTGGGCACAACATGATCATCCAAGTTACAGTACTGACCCATTTTAGAACAGTGCTACGCCCAGTTGTGTTAGTGAGATATCTCAATCATGATTGGAAAGGCTTCCCTCACATTCAAGATTTATGGATAGAATGGAAAGAAGAAATCTACCAGGAGCTTGGAAGGTATTCACCTACTAAAGGAATGAAAATTGTGAACACTACAGAAGAAAGACTGGAAATAGGCAAGACACAGCCAATAGTAAGAGCAGAGGATTCGAGCAATGCTGTGATAAGGGTAAATGTCTCCAGTGAGACAGAAAGAGGGAGAGAGAATTTTAATGGAGGAGGAGGAAAGTCAACTATAAAGAAGGCAATAACCCCACAAAAGCTAGGAATAAAGCAAGAAGGTGTAAGAGAGACAGAAAACATAGGGGGACTCATGAAAGTAAAGAAAGAAGAACAAAAAGAACAAAGAAACAAAGGAGCCCAGAAGAAATAAATGAGTCCAAACAGACTAAATCTGTGCAGTGATGAGGAAAATCTAGAGGAACAATGAACTTCCTTGGAGGAGAAGAATAAGACATGTAAGTCCTAGTGCCTGCCTCAAGGGTAGGAGAAGATAGACCGTGCACCTCCAGGGATACCCAGGAGGATGGACCCAATTTGCTGGAAATTGCAACTAGCCTATGGGACTTTAAAAATGTTCTGTGGGAAAATGCAACTCTAAGACAAGTGGTTGAGAATATTCCTAGGATAGTGAGAACAGACTCTCCTGAAGGCCCCCTTCTTCCTACCTATATTTGATATACAAGATGGCTTACTCTATTGTGTAGCAAGAAATATTGAAGAAGTTTATAAGATCAAAACTTGGACACTACCCTGTTTTTATTGGCCAGGGATTATAAAAGCAGTGCTAGTTTTCTGGAGTGTCAAAATACTTAGGTTCATAGGTTCATAGGTAGGTACTAGGCTATCAGCCCAGGGGCCTAAGTAAGCCTAGCCAACAAGGTTTCCTGACTTATGCCACCCAAGAAAGTTAATTTCCTGTACCCCTGTCGAGCAGAGCCACAGAAGTGATCCCCAGGGTGCATTTCCTATTTCCTATCCACTCATCAAGATTTTTCTTGAAGAGTGCTAATGAGGAACTTTGCTTGACATAGATGGGTAGCGTGTTCCAGAGTATAGAAAGTCTCTGGGACAGGAATCTATCCCTCCAGCATATCCTGTTAATTGTGGTGACAAGGTTTTGGCATGAAGCTCAGAGGGATTGGAATATTTTTAGGTGTAGCATGTCCAACAGCTCTGGGTTTAACATAGCTTTATATGTTAGGCAGATATCTACTCGGAGTAGGCGGTATGCTACAGAGTAAAGCTGGAGTTTTTTAAGATGGTCAGTGTAGGGCATCTGTTTGAGGCCAGTAATCCTCTTTGTGAGGTACTTCTGTGGTCTTTCCAGCTGCTGCAAATGTCCTGTGAGGTACATTCCAAAAGGGGAGTTGTACTTTATATTAGGTCTAATGAGTGCCGAGTAGAGGGGAGCAATGACCTCTTTTTTCCTGAATGAGAACCCTTTTGTGATGAGGTGTGCCACATAGAAGGATTTCCTGAGTACTGTGGTGATATGATTATCAAAGGAGAGACTACTGTCCAGTAATCCTCTTTGTGAGGTACTTCTGTGGCCTTTCCATCTGCTGCAGATGTCTTGTGAGGTACATTCCAAAAGGGGCGTTCTACTCTATAATGGGTCTAATGAGTGCCGAGTAGAGGGGAACAATGACTTCTTTTTTCCTGGATGAAAACCCTTTTGTGATGAGGTGTGCCACATAGAAGGATTTCCTGACTACTGTGGTGATGTGATTATCAAAGGAGAGACTACTGTCCACCTGGGCCCCAAGGTCTCTTATCACACATTCAGCATTACGTAGACTGCCATTTATGTGGTAGTTCATGGGTACAGAGTTTTTACCAAAGTGATGACAATGCACTTTTTGGCATTGAGCTTGAGGCCATGCCTCTGACATCATGCATCTGTCGCAGTGAGGCCCTTTTGTAGGATGTCCACATCATTTGGAGACTCGACTATGGCTCCTAGTTTGCAGTCATCTGCAAACTTCATTAGCCAGAGGCCTTCTGTGTTAGCCTGTACTTCAGAGAAGTAGATACCAAACAGGAGAGGTCCCAGGCTGAACCCTGTGGTACTCCACTTGTCACTGGTTTGAAGTCAGATTTGGAGTCTGCAACTTTTACAGTGTGAATTCTGTCAGTAAGCCAGTTGGCAACCCATCTTGTGATGTAGGGATTTATACCTAGTTTAGTGAGTTTAGCTATAACTCTAGAATGGGGGATGATGTCGAAAGCCTTGGCAAGATCAAGATAGGCTGTGTGAACCACCTTACCCTCATCTACAGCTTTGGTGACTGCCTCAAAGAAGTTGATCAGGTTCAGAAGACATGATCTGCCTTTCACAAACCTAAACTGGGTGGGGTCCAGAGTTTGGAGGTTACCAATGTCTTTGTTTATGAGTTCCATGATGATACCTTCCATGGCCTTGCAGACCAGACTTGTCAGGCTAATAGGGCGATAGTTCCCAGGATCAGTGGTGGCTCCCCCTTTGTAGAGTGGGATAACTGTTGCTGTGCGCCATTCAGTGGGCACAAAGCCTGACGTGAGACTATGATTGAACATGGTGCTTAGGTGGGGAGACAGTTTGTTTTGAAGTACATGTAAAACGTAGCCTGGGATGTTGTCCCGTCCCATGGATGCTGTGTTTTTGGTTTTAGAGAGTGTAGCTTTTACATGCATAGATGTGATTGCAGGGACTCTGCATTCTTCCTGTATAGATATGGGCCCTTTAGGGGGTGAGAGGGGGGGTTTAAGGTTAGCACTGAACCTATCTGCCAGGATGTTGGCAATATCAGTTGGTTCTGTATTTTTCATGCTGTTGTGCTGTAACTCAGAGTATTGCCATTGAGATCCTTGACATAGCTATAGAATGCTTTGTGGTTGCCCTTAGAATCAGTGGTGATTTTGTTTTCATAGCTAGCTTTAGAGGATCTTATAAGGGATCTCAGCTTCTTATTGAGGCTGACCATGGAGCTCCTCCACTCATGGGATTTTACTCTGTTTTGCAACAGTTTCTTCTTTCTGTTGTAGAGTTTGTTTATGGAAGGGGACCATCAGATTGGCTTTCTTTTTTTGGAGGATAGCATCTTGGCTCTGTTTGGGATAGCACGATCCATGCACTCGTGTAAGTGCTTATAGAGTGCATTTGTGTAGGATTCAGCAGTCATAATTGTTTTGTCCATCTGCATGGGTGTCATGAAGTTCACCACTTCTGTCTTAAGATGCATGAAGTTGGTTTGGAGAAATTTTTTACCATGGTTTCCTTAATCGTGGGTGGGGGTGTGATGCGGATATCTAGGGTGATTAGCTTATGGTCGGATCTGACCAATGAGGAGTTGACTTCAGGTGTGGAACACAGGTCACTCATGCTGGTAATGACTAGGTCTAGGATGTTGTTGTCCCTGGTGGGGGTGTGGATAGGTTGATCCAGGGCATTGAAATTTATGAGTTCCAGAAAGCGTTGAGTGAAGGAGTTGGTGCATAAGTAGTTTTCCCAGTTAATTGTGGGGTAGTTGAAATTGCCCATTATTAAGGTGGCTGGTTGAACCCTAATATTTTCCAGTATATCAAGAAAAGAGGAGTGGGAATCATGGGGCAAGGTAGGGGATCTGTAGCAAGCTACAATTTGGATTGCAGTTTTGCCCAGGGTTAGTTGCACTTGGATAACCTCGGATACATTATGCTGTGCAACTAGCCTGGAGGTGTGGATATCCTTAACGAATATGGACACACCTCTGCCTTTGGTGTTCTGGTCCAGGTTAGATGGCTGAAAAGTGTGGTATGAGTTATAGCCTGGTAATGCAGGGGTGCTCTCTAGAGCCTTGAACCAGGTTTCAGTCACTGCACAGATATCAATGTTCTCCATTTTAAGGAGTGCCTTGAGTGAGTGCATTTTGAGATTTAGACTTTTAGCATTGAGTAGTATTACCCTCAGTTTTTGCTTGCCTGTTCCTGTTGCAGTGGTGAATTTGTCATTTGAATCTTCCCTAAAAAAGGCACTATAGGGGGAGGCAAGACCCTTAGTCAGTAACTGGAATCCCAGGGGTGACAGGTGCAGGCCATCTCTGGCAAACAACTCCAATCTTAAAAGCTCACTGGGAACAATGTCCATAACAAATGTTCCCTTTGAAAGGATTACAATGGACATTGCAGTTCCCCTGGTCAAGTTGTCTAATAACTACCAATACATCTTGGTTATACTGGACTATGCTCCCCATTTCCCAAAATTCAATTCCAAGGCCATTGCCATGCAGTTGGTTGTCCTTTTCTTATGAGTGATGATACTAAAGGAAATTTTAATCAGCCAATGCAGCCTATTTATGACCAGTGTTATGAAGCATTGGTGCCAAACCTTCCAAGTAAAACAATTTAGAAACTCAGTGTACCACCTGTAAATGGGCAGATCAGATGGAGAGAGTCACCAGAACTTCAAAGTTCATGATGAAGAAATTAATAGAACCTGGTGGAATAAAAATTGAGCCATCTATTATCTTATTTCATGTTTGCTGTAAAGGAGACTTTTCTAACTCCCACTTGCTTTAGGTCTTTTGATTTGCTATATGGGCAACAGCCCAGTGGATTATTAGACACTGTCAAAGAAATCTGGGATTAAAATGAAACACCTTTTAGAAGTCCAGTGGAGCACTACAAGAGTATTCCGGAAAGAAAGGTAACAGTACTACCTACAGTAAGGGAATACATGGAGTACATGGAAAAGGTCCAAACTAGCCCACTAGGAGTATAACATTGGAACATACTCTCTGCTAAAGAGAATTTTGGGGAAACAAATCAGTCCTGGTTCTAGTTCTCGCCAGTGAAAATATTTTTTTGGCTAAGTGGCAAGGTCCATATGAGATCCCTGATAAGCTTAATTAGGTGAACTGCAAGGTTAAACAAGTGGAAAAATGGCATTATGAACAGGTCCATCACAATAATGTATTATAGCCCTGAAAAGATCCAGAGGCCACTGTCATAGGAGCAGGACTGAGCATGGTCAGCTGGAATAAAAGAAGTTAGCCTCAATTCCCCAAGTAATTTAGGATGACACACTCTCTCTAAGGCCCAAAACAAGAGGTCTTAGAATTAATTTTATGGAACAAGGACATTTTTGTAATTCTGGAAAAATGTGCTTTTATAGAACAAGGACATTTTTGCAGAACTACAGGTAGAACCACGTTCATCACCCACAATATTAAGACAATGCCTGGACAGAAGGTGAGTTTCAGATCTTATTAAATCCCTGAAGTTCAAGGACAGGACATGCATGAGGGAATAACCATAGTCAGATGGTTCTATCCAGTTCTGCAATGATCTTCAAAAACTGAGCAGTGCATCAAATTTAATACATACCCCATGCTGTCAGTGGAGCAATTAATGAAGGCACTGAAACTCACTACCCCAGACTTGTCCATGGGGTACTAACAAATCCTTCTGTCTCAAAACTCCAAGGAGAAAACAGTTTTCTCATTTGACAAAGGGTCTTTTCCTGTACACTGTATAACCCGTTGATGTTCACAGGGCCCTGACTGCATTTCAGGCATATGGATAAGGGCTTAAAACCCCACCAACACTCTGGTGCAGCCTACCTGAATGATACTGTGATTCATTACACACATTAGAATATTTACCTCTCAAAAGTACAAGCAGTACGGACCTCATTAAGACAGGTTGGTCCTATAGTGATGCTCTGAGGGTAGGATAAGTATGATCAAAGTAAGTTACTTAGAAGGTCAGAATCTAATCAAACCCCAAAAAGTATAAACTCTGAGAACACAGAAGAAGGGAAAAATGAACAATATCTCAAATAAAAAAAAAAAAAAACAGTCTGAGCTTTTGTAGGACTTGCTAGTTATTACAGAAAATGTATCATAGAAAATGTGAGAGACCAGCTGGGAAACCAGTTGGCATAATGGTTAAGGTCTTTGCATTCAATGCATAAGGTACAAGGTTCGATCCTGATCTCTGACCAATGCCTGTTTGGAGTTTGCATGAGTGTTTCCATCTCAAATTCACCAAAAAGAATGGAGCTGTGGGGAGCAGCACAGACTCTACATGGTGCCCTATAGATTGAAGACTTGTATAGACCAACTCCTTTGGACATTAATGGTAGTATGATGGTGGGAGTGGTTGGCTGTTGTCCAGTGGTTACTATACCAAACAGGAACTAAAAATTGCTACACATTGTAGACAGGATCCAAGAGACAAGATGGACATGCATTGGCTAGGGATCCAGAGTCTACTACTCAGGAGGACAGACTGACCATGGTGGTGCAACAGAACAATGGCTTGAGAGTTCAGAAAACAGGACAGTGACAAGGTCTCAATGTTGGCCCACAATCAGGTGAAAGAAATGGTTAGAGAGGGCTCTAAGGACAACAGAGAGACCAGGCTGAAGACCTGGGACTTGACTGGAGAGAAAGTACAACTATTCAAGGAATTACTCAGACTCTAGCACTACCCAATGAAGTGGAAGAAGAATGGCAGCACCTCAAGGGTACCTGACAGGATTAATTGGACACCAGAAATGGATGCAGCCTTCAAAGGGCTTAAACAAAATTTTTGCGCAGAATGCATTCTGTTTTTTCCTGTTGATCAGACTAGGGGCAGTCTTTATCCAGCAGTCTGGTACTGAAGAACACCTGGTTTGCTATATAATAAAAAGCTAGTTAAGAAAGAGAGTTGGTATTCTACCATTGAGTGAGAATGCCTAGCACTTTGGACCCTTTGATGTTACTTGTTCGGCCTAGAACTCTTTCTCATTACAGATCACACACACCCTTTGCCAGCAGGTGGAGGTTAGAGTCAAAAGCACTGTGAAATTTTACACATACCCAATGCTTATCGTTGATGGACTAACAAAAAATGAACCATTTGGAGATTAAAGGACAGAGGTCTGAAGCCCCATATCAAATATGATACTGTTTACCTGGATAATGATACTTAAGAACTAGAAGTTCCAGCTTGCAGAGGTACAGGTTATACTAGACTCCCTGAAACAAGCCAGGTTAACTATTAATGTCTTCAACAGTAAGTTAGACATGCCAGAGGTAAAATACTCAAGGTATGTAACAGCTAGGTGAATCAGTGGGGCCCAGAAAAAAAAAAACTATAAGCATTGAGACACTGGCCAGTTTGAGGCAATAAGAAGCAAGTGAGGTCATTTGTGGAGTTAGGTGGTGACTATCAAAATTGTGTACTCTATTTGCAGCAATAGCATGCCCTCTTACATATCTGACAAAATGGAAGGTTCCCCTTAAAGTAAATGTATAGTACAGAAAGACAATGTAGTCAAACATTTAAAAGAAATACTGTTTTCAAAGCCTGTCCTAGCATTTCTAGATAGCAGAATCGGAGTTGGGACTAGGGATAGTTCACTTACAAGTCATTGGTGGGAAAGAACACCCTATACGTTTCCTGAGTTTTAAGTTAGATCAGAAAACAAATATTCTGCTATTGACAGGAAATCAAGACAGCACCCCCTCACTAAAATATTACCTCTTCAGTCTAGAGTTAACAATGCAAACAGACAATGACCCCCTGATGTGGCTAAATCTGTAACAACACAGTAGTGGGCAGTCCCCTTACAACCATTCAAATTCACAGTATGGCAGAGACCAGGTATGACACAGTACAGAGCAGACAACCTATCTATGGCTCAAAGCCCATACATTGTTCCTGAAACAAAGGGTGTCAGGCTGGGGGGATAAATATAGCAGTATGTATGTTTTCACAAAGAAGTATGTCAAAAGGAAGTAAGACTGCCATAAAAACGCAAATATTATTACAGTAAAATTGTACATAGAACTGAAATTGCAATCTTGTGCTTAGAATTCCTATTTTAAATGGTATGATGTAAATAAACCTTCCATCTCTATGGAAGGTAGGAATCTTGATGTATTAGGTCAAGAGATTCTCACTCGTTAGAAAATGAAGCCAAGCAGTGGTGGATAAAAAGGAGGGTCAAAGTCAGCCAACAGAGAGTTGTTGGCCCTTCCTGTTGGAGGATTTTATACCAAGAGCAGTGGTTCTGGGAGAAACACTGCAGAGTAAAGAGACACCTGGAGAAAGACTCTAGAAGAAACATGAACATCTTTTCTGCACAAGAAAAAACAGAAGAACGAGAAGCTGCTGAGAAGTTCAAAGAGACTTGTTAAGAGATTGTGTCCCTGCTGTATGGGCGCATACCTAAAATACTTTAATTTGTTTAGTCTGGTAATTTATTTTATTATTTTATTTTACATTTGTTGACCGGGCTAGTCTAGCTGGATATATTTCCATTTTCAGTAGAGGCCCGGGGAGAAAAGCTCCACACAAAACATAACAATGAGACATGTTAATAATAAAGAAATAAAAATAAAAATAAAAATATAAAATTAGTAATAAAATCAACAAAAGTTAATGCACACAAACTACAGTAGTCATGAATAGTACTAGGTCAGTTTCAAAGCATCTTAATTAATGGATAAAGGCTATGCCCAAAAGTATTTACAATATAGCAAAAAAGTTAGAGTATAAGAGATTAGAGAAGTAGAAGGAGTAAAACAAGAAAGAAAAGAGGGAGAGACAGTAGTCAAGAAGTGAGAAAAGAAAAGAAGACAAAAAAGAGGAGATGGGAGAGATAAGAAGTAGGTCAGAGCATAGAAGGACAGAAAAGGGGAAAAGAAAAAAACAATGTATTTGCTAACTATTAAGCACAGAGTAGGGGTGAAGGTAGGGAGAAGGGTAGTGAGGGAAGTAATTATTTGGGAAACCTATCTTTTCTTATTGTATTCAATAAAACCATGTCATTTTATAAGATTGGTGGTCTCTGCAGCATTTTTATATTCCTCAAAATACATGCACTCACACACATGCTCACACATACATGTACATACACACATACACACGTGTATATGGATACATGCTGATATCCCGTGCACAATAACTGCAGTGGTGTGGAATACATATATACGAATAAATATATACAGAGACTGTGGTACCTTGGACTATGCCTCAATATCAGAGTTAGTGTGTATGTCTGTCTGCCTGTTTGTCTGTGTCTGTGTCTGTGGAAAGCTGCAAAAAACTTGTAACTGTGTCTTTGTAAAAGATGAGCTAAAATATGAAATGCAGCTGTCTCTTTGATAAAGCTGTAGCAAAGAGGAGAAATGTGAAAAACTGTGTAAAACATTTTGTTGTTTTTTTTTTCAGTAAAAAAATAGCTATTTAGCATAACTTTGAAAAGTGTTACTGTTTTACACACACACACACACTCACACAAATACATTCCTTATACTTTTGCTTCCTGTCTAAAGTAATTTTACCTATTTTGGTGAAAGAACAGGTACCTCTCAACTGTACAGATTTTCGCAGAATGTCCAGATTTTTGCCTCATATTTTTTGGTGTGTTCCTCCTAAAATCTGTACCTTTCTGGCAAATAGCTGAGGACTGGAGTCGTTAAATAATGACAAATATTTGAATTTAAGACTCCACATCCTTCAGAAAACTCATTCTAATGCAAAACCTAGTATTCTATCAACTTTCTAAGTTTGTAAGAACAATATTTAGCATCTGTCCCTATTTGTTCCCCCATCATTTTAGGCTTTGTCCAGATTTTTTGCTCTATGAGGTTGAGAGGTATTACAGGCTGGTTATTTTAGAAATGTTGCTTGGGAGAAGCCATTTGGATTTCAAATTTTGGCCCAGCAGGAAATAAAGGAGAAGGACTTATTTACCCAGTGCATGAGTTCTCCACGAGGACTGTCCTAAATGAATATTTGCTACTGTCCTTCAAATAAAGTGATTGTTCTTGAAAATCAGCTCAGCAGTTATTCTAGTCAGTCTGGCCTTTCCTTTTGATATGTTTGGTAGACTTTTAACAAGCCTGGAATAAGGGAAGAAAATCTTTAAATGGACTGCTGGTGAAAAGATAATCTGCTGGCCACATTCAGTGAGCTTGTGCTTATAAATCATGATTATTTATCTTTAAGTCAGAGGTAGATAAATTACATTTTCCCCAGCTTGTGGTAATAATATAACCACCTAGGTCTAATTTTTTTCCTTATGCTGTCTGTATGCTTAAAATGTTTATTTTACTTTTCACTGTGCAACAATATACTGATCTGTATATTTAATTTTCCAGCTATGTTGCCTAATTTCTTAAAGAATATTAATTATTCTGTATCAGATGTTTGTGTCAATTCCTTCCTAAATAAAATGTTTGTGATTTCACTATAGAAGAACTAAGAAAATAGTTTAATAGGTAGATGAATAAATGTCTAATTGCTACATTTTTGAAATGCTGGGAGATCTTATGATAGAGAAGCAAGAAGTCAGTACTTTGCATGAAGATATGAGCACCTGGTGGGCAGACTAGAAGTACAGTACTGCTAAGGAAATAGTCAGAAGGGGTGGCCTTTGTCTAGGGAGCAGGGCACAGTACATGAGATATTTTTCTATCCCTGAACATGGGCATAAGGAAACTCATGGGCCAGTCTAAACCATCACAACAGGTTTTACAGACAGTTTGTTACACACAAAAGTGAGAATCAGTGATTCCAGCACATGCTAAGGTATTAGGATTAAATGTTTTTGTACAACCAAGTGGGGTGTATATGGTCAAAATATCTACACCAATCAGATGAAAAAGAAAATAAAATTCAAGTGAGGTAGGTTAGCAGAGGTAACATCACTGTAATAGTGGGTTGTCTTGAGACTACTCTAAGGACCTGTACCGTATCCTGAGTGAGTTCTTTATACTGCAAGAAATAAGAAAACAGAGATAACATTCATGCCACAATAGATATAGCTAATATTAAGGTTGTAGTTGTTAAAGAAGTGGATTGCTTGCCTAGGTGGTCCACTCCAGTTGGGGCTATGGGAAGGATACCTTTGAAAGTACCCCTGGAGAGAGTTTCCTTGAACTAGAAAGGAGTTATGGTATAACAGGCAGATAGTGTCTGATAACATCCTAGCAGACATGCTAAAAGAAATTATTTTGTTGGTAAAGTAACTGTGTGTATGCAATTCCATGCAGCCAGACATAGAAAAAACTGAGTCAGGAAGGCAGAGAGCAATCACTGACCATTATAAGTGGGAGTGGGAAAAATTATTGATTCATCTTGAGGAGTACACATTTTTTAACAATCTGAGCTACTTTATAGTCACAGAGTAAAGGGGCCCCTAGATTTAATGCTCAAATGATCAACTAAAGATGGACCCCTGCCCTCAAAAAAAAAAAAAAAAATATATATATATATATATATATATATATATATTGGGATTTTGCTACGTGGCTGTTTGTTTAAAAAGTATTTTAGTAGCTGGTTATGGAAGCAGCAGCAGCTAGGATGGATTCCGTTGACAACGTGGATTTTAGTGTGAACAGTAGACTTCGGGGGCTATTAACGAATATAACGAATCCGTTAATGAATTCTGAGCTCTTAAAAGAAAAATCAACAGTGATTACGAAAAATGCAGATGAAGTTACTATAAGAAATCTAAAACGGGACATCGAAAATAACATTTATAGATTCAAACGCTTCCAGTGTCAATGATATCATCTTGAAGCAAGTTTGAATCTAAACGTAATTCCACGAGGACTAAGAGTTTTAAATATGCCGACGTATGGAAATCTGTACCCTGAATTGTTAACAAGGTGGCAACAATTAAATCTCAGTACTAGCAAGGCATACATGCAGCTTATATTAGATTTCTTTGAACCTATGGAAATAGAACTGAGAGATGAGATTGTTCAACAGCAAAATGAGTTATTTAGACTATATGGTGATGGATCCACTGAGGTTTTCATGCAAGACACTATAGATAAAGTGTTGAGATATGAAAATAAACTGTTAGAACATAAGAAGAAGAAATTACAAAGGGATTTGGAAGACTTTAGTAAACAGAATGTGTTCACGTGGTCAAGGTTTTCGAATCCAGAAGGCGGAACACTCAATGGCAATCAACAGCAACGGAAGAGAGAGGTACGTCAGTACGTACATAAAAATGTAAAGGAGACGGTTAGTAATGTGACTTCAAATCAGGAAGAAGTGATTTTGCCTGAGGTGTTTGGAGAAGGACAAGGCACTTCACAACAACAGAATAACAACAAACAAAACAAAATAGTTGAATTGATGGCAACTTCGCTGAATAATGTTGACTTTACAACAAAAACAGCAACTACTAACCCAGTAGCATACGCTGAAAGTGAAATGGTTTTACGACCCTCGATGGATATCAGAAGGAAAACCCCATTAGAGGGAGCCTATAAACTAGATTCTTCGGCTTTTCCACTGCCAATACAACCTACGAGAAGGAAGTCATCAGAAATGGAAGCGCAGCGTGGACAAAAACGCAAGGAAGCACCACAACAAACACAGGTGCGCACTCTAAAGAAAATGTGGACACAATGAATTTAGTATGGAATATTTCAAAATATGTACTTTTGCCCACTGAAATAGACCTTTTGAATAAAGGCCTAGGATTTATACCAACTAATTATATAGATATCAGTGAAACAGTTCTATCGGTACGTATGTTTGCTCGGGACTTATCTTTGAAGCTAAGTATAAATTCTAATGGCAATAGTATAAATGTTGCTTATAAAAAGAAAAGTAATTTTACTCCACAATTACCAGCCAATGTAGAAATATTTCTGAAGGCCTTTGAAAATAATGTTTATGCTGACTATGAATTTGGTAGACATAATATGAAACAAAATTTAAGTAAAGATGAGGTACCAGCTTTGAAAAGTTTACAATATAATAACAACATTGTTATAAAACCATCAGATAAAAGAGGCCCAGTTGTAGTTATGGATGCAGTATATTATTATGATACAATGATAGAAATGTTGAATAGCAATGCTTATGAACCAATTGTTTCTGAAGATGTGCATGAGATCATTCAAAGTGTTTATTCTTCCTTATTGGAATACAAAAATATGGGCAGTATGACAAATGATTTGTTTAAATATTTTCTTGTAGAATATCCAATAACACCTAGATTACATGGCTTGCCTAAAGTGCATAAACATCCAACTCAGCCCAGGTTTAGACCCATTGTGGCTGGTGCTGGATGGATTACAGAGCCTCTATCAATATATTTGGAAAAGGAGTTAAAAAACATTTTGAGTAGATATACTTATGTGTTAAAGGACACCGAACATTTTTTGAGAGACTTATTTGAGTTCACACAATGCCTTGACAATATAGAACATTGAACATTTAACATTTATTACTATGGATGTTGAGGCTTTGTTTACTAGTATTCCTAATGAAAAGGGCATAAGCAATTTACATAGCCTGTTAATTAATAAAAATGGGATAGAGATCCCAAAAGCTGACTTTTTCTGTTTATTGCTAGAACTCATCTTAGAGAATAATATATTTTTGTTCCAAAACAATCATTATAAACAGAAGAAGGGAGTGGCCATGGGCACTAGTTGTGCCAATACCTATGCTAACCTTATTATGGTTGCGTGGGAACAGGAACATCTGATAGGCCACCCCAATGTCTTGTTTTATAGGCGTTTCGTAGACGACCTCTTTCTTATTTGTAAGGGTGATGAGAAAGAAAGGATGAGTTTATTTGAACATGTCAACTATACTGGTGATTTTTTGAGATTTACAATGAAACACTCAAAAACCAGTATTAATTATCTTGATGTTACAGTTTATGTTGAGGAGAGCATTATAAAAACAAAAATATATAGGAAGCCATGCTATTGTCTGGCCTTTCTACACAGAGACAGCATGCACAATCCTGCACTGTTTAACAACATTGTGAAGGGACAAGCAATACGGCTGTCAAGATTGTGCTGTGATGAGCAAATATTGTTGGGTGGAATGAATCACTTAAAAACGAGATTTTATAGCTAGAGGTTATAAAGAAGATGATATTAACAGAATTTGCATATATACAAAAGAACTTAGAAAAAGTACAGCTAAACCTTTTTATTCAGCAAAGGTTCCTTGTCAGAAGAACAAAAAGGCAGGTAATAGTAAACTATCTATAATTTTGCCCTATAGTAATAATGTAGATAGGGTTCAAAAAGCCATTAGGGATAATTGGCATATTTTATTGGTTGACGAAAGTACTAAGGCATTGGTAGGAGAATATCCGTCCTATACATATAAGAACTGTAAGAACTTGAAACAACAATTGTGCTATTCCAATGGGATATTGCACAATCAATGTAAGGTACATCCATTGGAAATGGGCACTAAAAATGTGGGAGTTGTGCCCAATGTAGATTTATTGATGAATCCAGATTCTTTAGACACCCTGATACAGGACATCTTTGGGAGTTAAGAAATTCTGGTTGTTGTAATACAAAGAATGTTGTGTACGTTGCCCACTGTACCCTTTGTTTCTACTTCTATGTGGGTAAAACAAATAGATCTTTGAAAGAACGGATAAGGGACCATAACTATAGTATACAAAGGCAAGAAGAATATAATGCAGTAGCCAAACATGTTAAGAATTCTGGGTCTGATCACACTTTTCTGTTTCAGATACTCCATATCCAATATGAAAATATACGAAATGGGGATATTGTTAATGAAACAGAAAGTGCAGAATTAAAATGGATTTTTAGGTTAGCAGCACATAGGGGCAGAGGACTGAATGATGTTGTATATCTTAAACCTATCTTGAAAGCAAGAGGTTATAAATGAAATTCACTTATTTTGTATGTAATAGTTATTTAATATTTATACTGTATTGTATTTGCATCATATGTTTTATATTCTTTGATCTATATATGTTTTGATACATATATAAGATAGCAATATTGCATATTCATATGCTGACTACAGTTAATTAATTTGTTGGTATTTATTTATTTAGTATGTATTGTTTTGTATATATAATTATGTCTAGTTACATTATATTTATAAGCAGGACATTAATTGATATGTATACAAATATTTTATATATATATACATTTTTAAAAAATTGTATTAAAAGTTAATATAGATTAGTTGTATAAAATAAGATAAAGAGTATATATATCTCTTTAAATCATGAAAGTTTTAGATAGCTTAATTAAGATAATTAATCAATTTGAAGGACTATATAAATGAAATGAATATTTGATTTACTATAACGTCTGAAGAAGCGGACAATGAGTTCCGTGAAAGCGCTTACGTATTTTTGTCCATCATTTGTTTGGTATTGTTAAATTAAATAGTTTATTTTATTTATTTCGTTACGCTATCAGTTTTTTGATTCAAGTTATAAATAATACAAATATTACGTGCATCTGCTGCCTTTGCTGCTTTCCTACAAGGGACATTTTCGAATGTATATATATATATATATATATATATATATATATATATATATATATATAGATAGATATGACTTTACTATATTTGTAATAACTTTCTCCTTTTCACTAAAGTGCCTATTGTATATTGAACTTTCTTTATTGTCTTTAGATATTTCTGTTAAATTCTATGTAAAACCAACACTGTACCTGTCAATGTTGTTCTTGTTTTATTGGAGCTTTTCTCCCTGGGCCTCTGCTGAAAATGGGCTCACACCCAGAAGGACTATCCCAGTCAACAAATGTAAAATAAATAAAATAAATAAATAAAATGATAAGTAGGAGGGTGAAAGTGATTCTCTCAAGGTAACAGTTATGAGCATGTCCTGAATTCTAGAACCATGCATAGGAACATCATAGGTAGAGCATGGGAGCACCTAGCAAATGTGTAACAGCAAAATAATATGTAGTATGAATGGACAGCTAGAGCCTGAGAACACAGACCCCTGGATTCAGCAAGCCCTGCACGGTGTGCAGGACTAGTGCAGGAGCTCCTGCAAGCAATATGTCTGCCATGCGATCCAAGAATAATCTGTAGGGACATGCATGAGCGCTCCTGCACGGACTCAGCTTCTGTATGCAAATGACTCCATTTGCAGGTGAAATCCATTCAGATAAAGTGAATTTGTGATACTGGAAGCTGGCAGCCAGTTGTGCAGGGCTAGTGTAATCTGTAGAAATGTACTCGGTTAGTAACCAAGTACATTTCTGCAAACTACAAAACGGAGCCATGACAGCTCCAAATAAAGGATGTATATTATGTTGAAAGCATACCAATGGCCAAATATATGGCCATTGGCATGGAAAACAGTTGCAAAAAAAAATTTACTTTTTTTTTTAGCCGATTTCGTCTGTTTAAGCATAGGGCAGCAGCACGCAAACGGAATCCGGCAAAAAATAAAAAAAATAAAAAAATAAGCATTATAACCAAAATCACTATTTTGCCATTATACTCAATGGCAGGCAGAAGACAACATGGCCAGTGAATAGTGGTTGCTAAGGGGGGAGGCTCTGTGTGGGACCTGTAACTATGCATCAGCAGGCAATCCTACGCAAATGAGGGGAATGATACTGAATCCCAGATTTCCCCTCAGTGCTAGTCAGCACCCAACAGTGTAAGAGCAGGAATAGCTTGGTGCAAGCCTAGGAGTCAGCTAACATCATAGGGGGGTGTCAGGAATCCTGTAAGCAGATTGGAGTCCTCTGGCTCGGGTTTGCCCTTAGCTTAGCAGAGCTAAGCAAGGGGGTGTGTCTGAGGCTGCCTAGCACTCTTTACATTGCCTAAGTGGGTGTGCGCGCCACTCACCGGGTTTTAAAGTGGAAAAAAAACGTAAACCAGGAAATAGCAGCTCTATGCACATTTGAGCACAGTGTTTGCGTGACACGCCCCCAGGCTTAAACAGGAAGCCAATGGGAAGGGAAAACAGCAGTAGGAAGGTAATCTAGGAGAACTAGCATAGCTGGCAGGTGAAATGTATCAGAATCAGCCAGTTACACAGGCAGCAGACCAGCCCAGCCCAGAACACTACTATAAACTATGCAAACATCTTTCCCTCTGTTTTTTCCAACATACTCTACACCACTGGTGTATACAAGCAGGGAAATTTTGACAAACAAAAACAACAAAATGATAGGGGCTGCAGCAGCTATTAGACATCAACATGTGGAAGAGGCTGAGGGTGGTTAGGATGAGAATGCTGTCAACCAATCCACAGTGAGGAGACGGAGAAGGGTGTACAGACCCAGGGTAACCTACCAGGGGCTACATGAGCTGGAGATAGTGGAGCACTATAGGGTGGACAGGGACCTCCTACAATAAATTGTTGAGCTCTGCCGGCCACACCTGACACACAGAGCTAACAGAGGGAAACCCATCCCAGTGGATATCAAGGTATGTGTAGGCCTAGGAATACTAGCCACAGGTACCTCCAAAGGGCCAACTGGGGATATCATGAGGATATCACAGGCATCAGCATCCAGGGTATTCCACCAGTTCCTGGATGCCATGTCAGCACATGCCAGTGAGCACATATATTTCCTCAACACCTGTGAGGTGTTGGCCAGCAATATGCATCTCTTCCATCAAATAGCAGAATACCCTGAGGTAGTGGATGCTATAGACTGCATGCACATATGCATCAAAGCACCACCCGATGAGCGGGGTAGGGTCTACCTCAACTGCAAAGGCTTCCCCTCCATCAACTGCCAGGTGGTTGTGCGATGCCCAGGGCATTATAATGAATGTGTGTGCTGGCTGCCCTGGAAGCTAACACGATTCCCACATCTGGCATCAGACGCAGCTGTAGCAGAGATTTGCCAATGGGGACATCCCTTACGGTCACCTAGTGGGGGATGCTAGTTACGCACTGGAACTGTGCCTGATGACACCCATCAGAAATGCACACACACCCAAACAAAAACTCCATAATGAGGCACATGCACAGACCAGAATTATAATAGAGCATGTGTTTGGGATGCTCAAGTCATTGTTCCAGTGCCTGGACACATCCAGTGGAGCCTTGCAGTACTCACCAGCTACATGCACTCAAATTGTCATCGTATGTGCCATGCTACACAATATGATCCTGTGGAAAGAGCTGCAGCAGGAACAGCACAGGGCAGGGCCACACTACCCCCCACCAATGCCAAGGCCTGCACAGACAAAGAGTGACTTGGAGGAAGAACAACCTGAGCCTGCCCCAGTAGGCAGATGGAGGCATGCCCAGTATGCCCTGGCCTTGGCAAAGAGGCAATGCATTGCACATACACTGACACAGTAGGGACCCAGGGAATGACACCTCTCTCTGACTCACACATACAGTAAGAGGGATGTCAAACATGACACTACCTGTGCTCAACCATGTATAGGGAGTGTACTATGTGCATCCAACATAGGTAGCCCTCCAGCACCATCCTCAATACTGGCACATCCCCAAGGTAAGTCACTCTCCTTACCAATTGCTGAATGGAGTAGTATGTATAGTTACTTGCATCTATGGTATGGATGTGAGCATGCAAGGGAATCGTGTGGCTGAATGGGATGCCAGCAGATAGTAGACACCTATAGTGGCAGCATGAGATCTGTAACAAATACTGGTGTCTCCATAGTAGCCAGTACTACACATGGTGACAAAACCCACTGCAGGAAATGTGCTGGGCCACATGTGTGCCCATATGACACACACATGCCAGTCAGGGAGGTTCACATACCCAACAACAGTCTCAGCCAGCAGGACAGGTGTAGACAAACACAAACAAAGGCTGTGCTATGGCCTCTGAATGATGCCTATGGGCACCCCCCCCCCAGGCCTACACAGACAGACTACATCAGGTCAGGCAGTGGGATGTTAGTTCTGAAGGGTAGGAAGTCAGAAACTGATATGTAGGTCAATCAAACCTAAGACCTGTAGTCCACCGATATGCCTCTAGTCAGCATGCTAGGTTAGAATGCAGAATGAAATGAAGTACCTGACATACCAGTACAGTCATAGCAAATGTGTACAAGTGTCAGGTGTGCCCCCCAATCCTATGCAGAAATGTAGAAATGGTCAGGTGTGCCCCCCCCAATCCTGTGTAAAAATGTAGAAACACTCAGGTGTGCCTCCCCAATCCTGCGTAGAAGTGTAGAAACAGTCAGGTGTCCCCCCCAATCCTGTGTAGAAATGTAGAAACAGTCAGGTGTGTCCCCTCCCACAATCCTGTGTAGAAATGTAGAAACAGTCAGGTGTGCCCCCCCAATCCTATGTAGAAATGTAGAAACAGTCAGGTGTTCCCCACCCCCAATCCTATGAAGACATGTAATAACAGTCTGGTGTGTCCCCTCCCACAATCCTGTGTAGAAATGTAGAAACAGTCAGGTGTGTCCCCCCAATCCTATATAGAAATGTAGAAACAGTCAGGTGTTCCCCACCCCCAATCCTATGAAGACATGTAATAACAGTCTGGTGTGTCCTCCCCAATCCTATACAGAAATGTAGAAACATTCAGGTGTTCCCTACCCCCAGTCCTATGTAGAAATGTAGTAACAGTCTGGTGTATGTGCCATGCTATACAATATGATCCTGCAGAAACAGCTGCAGCAGGAACAGCACGAGGCAGGGCCACACAGCCCTCCCCCCACCAATGCCAAGGCCTGCACAGGCACAGAGAGACTTGGAGGAAGAACAACCTGAGCCTGCCCCAGTAGGCAGATGGAGACATGCCCAGTATGCCCTGGCCTTGGCAAAGAGGCAATGCATAGTACATACACTGACACAGTAGGGACCCAGGGAATGACACCTCTCTCTGACTTGCACATATCAGATGTAGACACGTTGTAACAGTCAGGTGTGCCCCCCAATCCTATGTAGAAATGTAGTAACAGTCAGGTGTGCCCTCCCTCCAATCCGATATAGAAATGTAGTAACATGTATGTGTAGGTATAATACCAGTGCAGCACAGATGACCTGAGGTGGCCAAGGTAGCAGGATAGATTGTAGCATTTGTACAATATGCAGGTATGCGTGTGTGAGGTTGGTGTGTGTTTCATATTGTGTCAGAGTGGTCAGTATGTATGCATGTTGAGATTTAACCTGGTAGCCATTGCCCACTACTGCTGATGACAAGGACAAGCCCTCACAACTGCAATGCCAAAGACAATGCTCCCCAGTATAGCACATGCTAGCAGTAAGCCATTGCAAATGTATGGTGGTAATATGTGTCAGTCTCGAACCCAGGACCTTGTACACCCTACATTAAATGAAGTACCACTAAGCCACAGTAGATTCACCATCTGAAAGATGGACATGGCATAACTATTGGGCTAGATATACAAGCAGTACAGAGGGAAAAGTACCCCAGACATACAGTATATAATGTATAACTGTGAAATGGACACACCCTTGGAATTGTACATACAAGTATGCATCACATTATCTGGGCTTGTAATCGGGAATACCGATGTCATCTGGCTGAACACTTATAGATCACAAAGGTGATAGGACTGATGTATTGGGAAATGGCTGATGTCCCTGCACAAGCCAGCATAACTGGAATGCCCCATGCATATCTCTGAGTCAGATGCAAGTAGTGTCCATAGCACACATGCACCTAGCTCACCCAAACACCACCCACAGGTACCTCTCCGGTCTTATCACTGCTGTTGGGAATGGGCACAATATGACCCCCACCTGTGTATGGCAATAGCGAAAGAATGCAGCATGCAGTGCAGATGTCCTATGCAGGTGTGTCCCTAGCTGTAACCAGCACCCTGCCAGCATCCACACCACCTGATCAATACTGATAGAAAGTATTGGCATGAATACCTAGCACACCTACCCTGTCACCCCATGAGAATATACTGTATAGCAGTCTGGGACTGTAGGATTGACAGAATGCAATGGCCTGCTACAGATGGCCTGCATCACCACCAAATGACCTACAGGCCTCTGCCAAAGGCCTGCATCTTACCCGTACTACCAATGTATGTTATGTCATGGACAGTCAAATAACAATATAACACACTCAACATAAGCCATATGCAAGGCCATGTGGACAAACCACAGTAACATGTCCACCATGTCCCACTGCATGAACTATGAACCAACACCAAAACACAGCTGTGATCAGGTGATAACTTTAGGGAAAGTACCAGAGAATGTATGCATAATGTATGGAAGAAGATAGAATAATGGGAGGGTTGGAGCATGGGCAGCATGGAATATACAAGGTCCGACACACAGCCATGTGCATATACTATCCCTGGCTTCAAACACAAAAATGGGTGGCTACAAACCTGCCCATACACCACAATAGGGGTAATGTCCTGACTTATGACCCCTGCCTCTGGATAACCTGTGTGAATCTGTACAGCTGTGAGGTATTGCCACAGCAAGATAAGGCCATACTGTCACGTCAATGGATGTACAAGTATGGGATCCTCTGCCATCACTGTACCAATGTGCTGTACTGGATACACAGACCCAGCAGCAAGTGTCTGCACCACCCCCTCCAGAATGGCATAACTTGCCATGAATATGTAGGCATTTGACCACAATACTGGACACAGCTGCATTCACCATGTGTTCCCCAGGACATCACTGCAAGCAAAAATGTCCACCTGACAGTACTTGAGGACATAAAACATCACAGTGTATAACAGTACAAATGTCTGAATAGCTCTGCTAACACCAGTAGCATGTAGCAGAAGCAGCACAGACACAATCACCTACAATATACACTATCCCTTGCACAGTTTGACCCCATATTGCCAACTGATCTACAAATATCCTGCAGAAACAGTTTTCTAGCTGTAGGTGTAGAACACAAAGGCCTGCACTGGAGTACAAACTACCTGGAATGGACTCACACATTCAATACAGAAGGTCATACTGGACATGCTCACACACTTAAAGAAATTAAGGCAATGTCAGACAACAACATACTGAAAGGTCATACTGGGCATGCTCACACACAAACAAATGAAGACCATGTCTGCCAACAACAGTGTACCATACATATATGACAGTTGCAGATGTTAGAGCAAACACCCCTCAGTATGCACCAGTCATGCTTTGCACACACATTGGATAGGAATACACACATATATCCAAGGACAACACACTATAATATGCCAAACGTACACATACATAGATGTGTGTAAAAGAGTGACAGTGACAAAGAGCCTTCCATCATGAGGCCTGTCCCACGAAGCACACAGCCAAATGGCTACAACTACATGATGTGTAAATGTCACTCACTGTAGAAATTAGCCACTAGTAACCCTCAGATTTAAAGACTCTGTGGTGCAAGTGCTAGCTGTGCAAGATGACTGTACAAGGCAGTAGTCATCCAGCAGTTGTATACATGTACTTGCAGAATATAAACCTGCATGTGCCTGAGTGTGGTATGTCTACCTCTAGATTAATGGGTTATGGCCCATGCACACACACTGCCCTCCCCATAGCCCTACTATGACAAGCCTGCTGATGTCATTCACTTTGAAAAATACCTTTGGGAAATAAGTAGCCCATTAATCTCTGTGGCATGTCCTATAACTGTGTAATGCGGTAGTGTGATAAACTAGTTAGGTAGGAGTTCTAATCCTAGACATGGCAATTGTGTGTGTGTGTGTCTCTGTCTGTGTAGGGAGCAATGCTTTCTAGGCTGGTCACACTCATTACATTTCAAATGCCCTACTTTGGCAAGGCTGCTGATGTCATTCAGTTTGAAATACACCTTTGGGAAAGGAGGAGCCCAGTAACCTCCATGATGCATCCTATAACTGTGTCATGCTGTAGTGTGATAAACTAGTGAGGTAGGAGTTCTAATCCCAGACATGGCAACTGTGTGTGTCTCTGTTTGTGTAGGGAGCAATGCTTTTTAGGCTAGTCACACTCAATACATTTCAGATGCCCTACTTTGGTAAGCCTGCTGATGTCATTCAGTTTGAAATACACCTTTGGGAAAAGAGTAACCCAGTAATCTCCATGGTGCGTCTTATAACTGCATAATGCTGTAGTGTGAAAAGCTAGTTAGGTAGGAGTTCTAATCCCAGACATGGCAACTGTGTGTCTGTCTCTGTCTGTGTAGGGAGCAAAACATTTTAGGCTAGTCACACTCAATATGTTTCAAATGCCCTACTTTGCCAAGCCTGTTGATGTCATTCAGTTTGAAATACACCTTTGGGAAAGAAGTAGCAAAGTAATCTCCATGGTGCATCCTAAAGCAGCGTAATGCTGTACTGTGATATAGTATTTTGGTCGGGGTTCTATTCCCAGACATGGCAAATGTGGATGTTTGTGTGTGTGTTTTTTTGTCTGTGTAGGGGGCAATGCTTTTGAGGCCATTCACAGTCACTGCAACCTCCATTGACCTACTTTGGCAAGCCTGCTGATGTCATTCCCAGTGAATTACACCTTTGGAGAAGGAGTACTCCAGTAATTAACTGCGTAATGCTGTAGTGTGATAAACTAGTTAGGTAGCAGTTCTAATCCTAGACACGGCAAGTGCGTGTGTATGTGTGTGTGTGTGTGTGTGTGTGTGTGTGTGTGTGTGTGTGTGTATGTGTGTGTGTGTGTGTGTGTGCGCGCATGTGTGTGTGTTTCTGTGTTTGTCATTTATATCCTGTGTGGAGGTGGCTGTGAGTGTGTAACAACTGGGCTCATTGTGGAGCGGGTTTTGCAAATTTCTTATATGGTGGCCCTATTATATGTCACAATGTCCACCTTACAAGGATAACAGATGTGAAATAGCTGAGAGGCTGGGGTGCCTATCCATAACCCTACATGTGACATCAAGGCCTGGCGAACAATGTTAGCAACCCTTGTATTACCCAGAGAACACTCTCAACCCATGTCTCATACACATCTCATACACAAACACACTTGCCTAGGCAACAACCACTATGTTGGTAGTACCCTTCATATTGCCCACAGATAGTAACCATTGTGTGATTGCATTGGACTACAGAGGGCATGGTATTCTGTCCATCAGTACAGTAGGCATGTACATGCAGACAGTGCGCCTTCATTATGTTCCTCACTAGACGCCTACAACACCTGTGGTGCCATCAAATGTGATCCACAAAGGACATACCATGCCTTAAACACATGCCCTGTATGGACAGATGCCACTGACACCAGGGAATACCTGTATCATGCTAGCAATGTAAGTGCAGGGTCAACCTGATGTCCATTAATAGTTCCCACCACATAAGGCCAGGACTGGCACATCTGATTATAACAATCTGTGTACACACCATGGGCCAGACACCCCAGGTACAGTTCCACATGTCACTGTACATGCATGTGGGATGTGTGCACATCCCAGACACTGTCCATGTCATGGACTAAAGAACACATACATGGCAAGCATTGCACAGCAATGGCCACACACAATAGTTACCCAGATGACTGAATGGTGAATACAATACCCACCTGTGTGAGCCTATCCAGACACTACACCCCTGAGCCACATTGCAGACCATTGTCATGTGGCCTAATGCCAAGGTATACCCTTCACCTAGCCTTGTATAGTCTTCTGACACAGTCAACCACTACACACCCGTGAAGCAATGCACCCGTGCATGTCAGTACTGGTACCCTGTGTCTATGTGTGTGATGTATGATGCTTTCGACCACATTCACATTCACTACAACTCCCATTGGCATATACCTTCCCATACCCTTTGCCATATAACCTACGGTTACCCCTGTGGTGCATGTGATACCTGCGCATTACTGTATTGTGGCAAACTAACTAGTTAGGAAGTGTATTCCTGACCCTGCCAAGTGTGTCAATGTGGGTGAGTCCCTGAGAGAGTGTGGCTGTGTTGATGCTGACACCTGTTCATGTCGACAGGCACATGTACTACACCTACCATATCGCTACCATATCACTGTTGCAGATGTCACTCAACATCACATATGTGTTTGGACAGCTCCTCAACATGTAAGCTATGTGGCACATGTGATAACTGCATAGACATGTGATAAAAATACATAGTCAGTCAGAGGTTTGAAACCCTGTACTGGTAGGTGTGTGACACAAACATGCTTAGGTTTTACTCTCCCACCCCCTCCCTGACTTACTTTGCCTCTGTCTGTCTCTCTCACTCCCTCTCTGGTGTATGCGGAGAACTACACCTGCTTTGCTTAGGCAGCAGCTTATGTTTTGTAAGTGATACTCATGATCAGCTGAAGGTCTCTGCATGAATTGCAGCTCTCCTCTAGCTTATTGCATGTGGAACAGCTGTGGTAACATTCCAATAGCCAGTTGCATGGAAACAGACTCTAGTACCTAGGAACATCATGTTGGTGTTGGGCCTTTTCACTCACTGTGAGCAGGACCTAGATCTGGTGTTTGGCAAACAGCATCACAGATGGATTTGGGATTTACCTCTAGCAACATACACTGTGGAAGCAGGCCAACACACAGGAGGGGGATGTGCCTGACATGACTACAGAATGTAAGTGTTGCTATTCTGAATTTGGAGTAATGTCGGGTTAACAGGGTGCGTGTGGATATGGCTGGTCTACATGATTTAATACCTGTCATGACAGTGCTATGTTTTTGAGGAAACCCCCATCTGTAGGGTCATCTGCAGACTGGGCAGTGTGTGGAGCCTTTTGTTTCTTGTCTTACTCACAGAACACCTATCTGAGAACTACAGAAGCATAGGGTAAGGATTGAAGTCAGTACATGGTGACAGCCATGAGAGTTATTGACTTCATATCCCTCATAGGACATATGTCACAACAAACCCTGGTATGACAGTAAATGTATGAGGTTATCACAACAACATGCCAATATTGGGCCAGTGTTCATAGCTCCAGCCACAAGTCTGTCAACCTTTGTACATATATCATGCAGTAAGAAGTGCATATGTCTTGTACACCATTATTTATTGACATATTACCTGCTAACAAGCCAGTCAGATATCACACTGCTAGACATGTTATGTGTAGTCGGGGTTGTTTCTGAGGACATAGCTTTTCCATTCTGTGGTTGTGTGCACAGTACTGGGGTCTGAGTACTTAGGGTGATTGTCAACAGTATGTGTATTGCACATACGTACCTTGGGCCATGCACAGACTGTGGTATATGCCATTGTTGTTGGTCCTGTTCTATCTGATGTTACATGCTGCTCCATTGTATGGTACCCTATTGGCTCACATGTCTGCAGGGCCAGACACACATGTCTGCCATACCACCGACAGCCATCGGACCACACAGTGCCATGACCCAGTGTATGTAGGGTCAGTGAGTGAGTGGCATATATGAGGATGGTGTTTATCAGACAGTCCATATAGTGTCATATTAAGCATGTGTACCACATGTGGCTGTGGCTGTGTTTACACTGGTTGTGGGTATGCACTTTCACACAGGTGCCTGTTACTCTGTGCTGTGACATGCATGTAGAGCCCGCTACAATTGCAGGTACATGTGTATTCCCCCCATACATAATGTAATCCAGTGTTGTGGTAGTCTGCCTTTAGTTTGCACAGTGCTTTGTGACATGCCTAGCAGCCTAGTGTAATTACCCAGTGTGCTGATATTTCCAGTCATTTGCAAGACATATTGCTGCCAGGCCACTATAACTGTTGTGTATTTCTGACAAAGCAGTGGGATTATGTACAGATGTATGTCACTAACTACTGGGTAGTGTGTGGCCATGTGACCCCTGCACCACCAGATATTATGTGTCAGGACAGACTGGCGTGTGTGCCTGCATAAACTGTGTGGGCATATGTAGTCCAGTATTTACGTGATATACCCATGTATTAACATCCACATTGGGAGGTATGGTCCATATGTCTCACATGAAGGGGATATGTGTACAACTCTGGACTGACCACAGAGTGCCAGACTGTCCACATATATTGGTCATATCTCTGCTGTAGTCCACAGCATCATTACTGTGCTAGCAGTGGTACTGTACTATGATGTCCTTAGGATGTCTGTCAGTAGCCAATGGTGCACATGTTAAAAGCAGATGTGACCTCCCACACACAACATGTCGGTTAAGACAACCCCTATTACAGTAGCAACAGTCTACATATATACCTGCAATACATGCATGACAGTAAGAGGTTGGGACTATTGGGGCTGAGGTAGGACTCCACTCCATGTTCTGGACATATGGTGAACATATATGTATATATATATTTATCCATATATCTATATAGATATATACACATATACATAGATGTATATATATATATATATATATATATATATATATACATATATATATATATATATATATGTGTGTGTGTGTGTGTGTGTGTGTGTGTGTGTGTATATATATATATATATATATATATATATATATATACATATAAACAATCAAATATATACATATACACAGCAATATATGTCTACAGATATACAGATATAAATATGTATACACATATACTTATGGATATCTACATATATATTGATAGTAAAAGTTATATCTGAATAGATATGTATGCACATATAGTTATAGATATCTACATATATATATATATATATATATATATATATATATATATATATATATATATACACACATATATATATATATATATATATATATAGATATATATATAGATGTATATATATGTGTGTGTGTGTGTGTATATACGGGTCTACCTGATAATGCAGACATGCCAAAACACCGACAACAAAATAACTGACAACACAAAACTGAAAGTTCAAAAATACAAAACTTAACATGCCCGACAAACCACAATCCCGACAATCAACAAAACAAATACCTTTTCTGAAAAACACACACCACAAGCACACCAAACACCTTAAAAACCTACACTAAACCTTACATACACAACTATCTATGCACTAACCTTAACCCAAACCCTAACCCTTAGGTCAGTCACTATCACACACTTACCTTACCCGTACCCTAACCCTAACTCACTTAATCCTCCCCTAACCCTGAAGTCCGTCACTATTGCACACTTACCTTACTCGCACCCTAACCCTAACTCACATAACCCGCCCCTAAACCTAAACTCCATCACTATCGCACACTTACCTGACCCGCACTCTAACCCTAACATCCGTCACTATCACACACTTACCTTACCTGCACCCTGACCCTAATGTCTGTCCCTACCGCACACTTACCTTAACATGTCGGTGTTCTCAGTGTCGGGATTTTCAACTTTCAGTCTTCTCCATTGTCGATCTTCCGGTGTCAGTGTTCTCATTGTCGGCATTTGAAGCTTTTGGTTAAATCAGGTAGACCCGTATATACAAAGAGATCTACACATGGCCATATATATGATGCACTATACAGCTGTGTAGACAGACATATGTATGAATATACATGTGTATGTACATGTAGACATATATCAACATATGTATATGTATATATCCATATTCCTGTCATGTGTAAACATCACGGTTGTGTATACCTTCTTAGATATATATCACTGTATGTATCTCATATGTGTACATTATGATATAACATATGTGATGCAACAGTAATATCAGTAACAAGTACTACACAATTGTGGAAGTAAAAGCAATTGTTCAATACTAATCAATATGTGTATTGACAGATATATTGGAAAAACAACAACTGTCTTCACAGTGGTCATGGCATAGTGGTTAACTGTTGTGACTGTAGTGTACAGGGTCCTGGGTTCAAGACCTGCAAGGGATGTTTATTTTGTTGATGGGTAGAACAAGGGCTGTTGGATACAGAGTGGTTAAGGCAGTTTTGAGCAGCTTTAAGTGAGTTTGCATGGGTTTGCATGAAGCTAAGTGGTGCTAACATATGGTTAAATGTATGGGTGCTTACACCATGTGGGCTTCACTTACCAGTGCGCAAATCTACTTAGCTGTTATAGTGTAGCAGTGCTGACATCTGCTAAGCAACCAGTTCTTACCACCCAGTCTGATAACATAGCAGGGTAATGACATCTGTAATAAGTGTCTGTAATGCCATATACAATGCATGCGCCTATGTGCTGTCATTACAGTAGCAAGGGGCGTGAGTGTCATGTCTGGGACACACAAGTATATGAGGCCTGTACAGCACTGTTATCCATGTGAATGTGTTACATACAGGGGTAGTAACCCAGGGTACATGCTGTCACACTGGCATGTAGTGGAGCATGGTGGTGGTACTACTGTTGACAATGCTTTTCCAGGCAAGAGTAGAGTGCTGCATGTAGTACTGACAAGCACACCTGCAAGCATAACTGGACTCTGAGGGCTCCCTGTTGTGTTCCTAGTGTGTGAGCTGTGTCACAGTATATATCTCCTACTGGATAATGATCCGACAGGTGGAATGTAACTGTAGACTACCTTCTGTACATCACATGTTAGTGAGGGCTTCCAACATGTAGTTATGGCATACATATTGTTGTCAAACATCTATCTGTCAACACATTCATCCTACTGCATAGCTACTTGCCAAGCTGATGACTGTCAGTCCCTGTACAAATGTGCAGATGGCAGGTATCCAGCTGGGATATGTACAGGCACTGACATGTCTGCCCAGCTGTGTAATAACTGGCACATATAGGAGACAACACCCTGTACATTTACATTTATTACATTTACATTTATTATTAAATTAATTAATTAATTAATTAATTAATTTATTTATTTATTTATTTACATTTATTTATTTTTTTATTTATGGTACATGCCATGGGTACCTAAACTACACTACCACAGTCAACAGAAGATGCTTGAGTACAGATCTTCATCACAGACACTAACCATGTGTTGTAATATATGTTGCATACATATAAACTGGATCACCTCAGTGGCCATGTGCAAGAGGCACCCAGAGGATTGGCTGATGCATGTCACTCTCACCCTGAGGGTCACCACAGTGGTGTCTGTCGATGGATGCCTGCTGGCACATGGCAGGTGGCAGGATACCACTGTACACACATCCTCTACACAACCCATCTCTCCATGGACAATAGCCAAGTACACAGCTATGACCACTTGCAGCGATGCACCCTAGTACTGACACATGTGTACATGTGCATTACTGAGGATAGCAGTGTCTGTGTGTTAGTACACCTGTACTTGGGAATTTCAAGAGGGCCTTCATAACCACTGCAACACCCATTACCATAGTCAGTTCTGGCTGCTGCTGTATCGGACATTACATGTACCCTGTTACACTCCTCTCCCTACTGGCTACATGAGCCTTGCAGTACCAGCACAACAGTGTTGTATAAATGGGTCAATAGGCATGGGATACCCACTGGCAAGTGTGTGTATGTATGCATGTCTGTATATCTGTAGGGTACAGCATTCCAAGGCCACATACTCCTATTACAATATCCATTGCCACACAGTAGAACAGATAGTGTTGTTGCTGTCCATAGGTGAGGCATGACAATGCAACACCCTACTATGCCTGTGGCATGTGCATTAAATGCATATCCCTGTAGTATCACTGTTGGGATATACAATGGGTTGTATCGCAGTCGTGGGCAATGTGTGATGGTGGGTATGTCTGAGTGTCATCATGGGTTCCAGGGAGTACAATATCCATTGGAGGATGTGGGTGCTGTGTACACTGTCATTACACAATGGTACACCCAGTATATCTCCCATGCACCACTTTATAGTGACCACTGTCACCATCAACCATACAGGTAACTGATACCATAATCCAGCCCACTTATGCATGTGCTGTGTGCAGCCTACCTGTAACACATTGGACACATGGACAAGTGAGTTAGCAGTGATAGGCCCAGGTCTCTCTGATGTGTGTCTGCATGTTATGTGTCTGTTAGTGTGTATATGATGGTATGTCACACTATGCATTGTCCATATACAACCATTACATCCCCCATTAGCATACTGTACATGTCTGGGGATGTTCTGCATATAACATGTAACCTGGAACACACCTCACCCTAAATGCTGCGTGGTGTGTGCAATGAAAGCCACACCGTTCAGTAGCACTACATACCTAGGTAGGGGTCTAGTACCTTGCCAAGTAAGAGTGTACATGTATGTGGATGGGTCGAATCAGGTTGCAGATTATACATGTCCCAGCGAGTCACCTGTCCATGTGGCACAGGCAATAACTGTTATACAAACCTGTGACATGTTCAACTGTACCCCGGATATGTCACAGCCATGGTGTCACCACAGTGCCATAAACCTTGTGGAATATGACTGAAGACCATCCTCCTGCTGACACATGTACACCTGCAACACAAATGGATAACATTATGAAGACCACAATCAACCAGTGTTACTAACAGCTATAATGCATCATTGCTGGACAGCTACACTACCTGACATACATGCATTAAACATTACTCCTGACAACAGGTTACACTGCAGTACTTTGGTACACTGTAGTACAGTCACCTTATGCATCAGAACCATATTAGCCTGTCCCTACATCGATGTTATGGATGACAGGGATTTGGCACAGGTTATCATATGCACAGGGTGTGCTGTTGGTTTGCCAGAGGCTGAGGGTGAGCCATACATTTGACACCATGTGTGTGGGTGAGGGGTGTAATGAGTTGAACTGGGTGTGGTGATGTGGTGTGTGTAGGTATGGGGTTGCCCTAGGTGTGTTCGTATAGTGTGTGGGTATTCATGCACACAGTTCTGCCATGTGGCTGCCCTATACAGGTGTTTATGGACAGCTGCAGACCATACCTGGCAGGGTGTGCAGTTCACCACCTCTGGCCATGGACACATGGATTGTGCTTGCCAGGGGTTCCATGGGCACATCCAAGTAAATGCATCAATGTGCTACTCTCCCCTGATGATGACAGATGTCCACTGGAACCAGGTCCCTCCTGAGACTGGCCAGGACCATGTGCTTGTGGCCTGCTGTGGTGTGGTGTGGACAGCTCCCCCCTGCCGTGCTGGGGCTGGTACTGCCACTACAGGAGCACCTTGGTGTCCTAGCACATCCACGTTGACCACCAGCTGTTGGTGTTGCTGGCCTACGTCCACGCGGCCGATGCCGCACTCCCACCACATGTTCAAGCATGGACAAACCACAGTTGATGAGACCCATCATCTCACCAAACTGTCTATCCATGACCTTGGTATAAGCATGAAGGGCACCAGTCAGTTCATGGAAGTTGTAGCTTGCAGATGTGAGAGCAGCCCTCTGCAGCCTCAGGCACTGTCTGGTGTACAGTTCCATATGTGCCTGTGCCCCCATGACAGCCTGAAACATACACCTGGTGGTACCAGTTGTGGTGGGTCTGCCAGGGGCATGATGACCAGTGAGCACCCTGGGACATCTGCCTATGTGGTGCCCTGCTAGACATTTGGCTATGCCTGCTGTGACCAGACACATTAGGCATGGATACCACACTCTCCTGTGCACTGCCATCAATCATCAGCTGTCCTTCCGCTATGGCCACTGGTGATGGGGTATGTATAGGCACTAAAACTATGTGTGGGGTTGGGATGGCTAAAAGGGGGATGTCAAATGATGGCGCTGTTTCCACCCCTGATAACCCCACCTGTGCCTCAACAGTACTACCATCATCTTCAGTGTCTGCATGGACACCAACATCAGATTGCATGCAGGAGGGACCCTGACCCACCTCGCCACCTGTGGGGGAAAACAAGAAATGCACTTTAAGACCTGTACCGCACTGCATAACAGTTTAAACACACACACACACACACACACACACACACACACACACACACACACACACACACACACACACAAACACACACACACACACACCACCTTAATACCTACCTGTCCTTGACTTTACACACAGTCCCGCATTTATTCCCATATGTTCCCCATCCTGCATCGCACTTGGTAACATACACTCATTAATTCAAATCATTAACGTATCATTCCTCTAAATACTTAGAGAAGTGATCACAACACAAGACCTGTTACTCCATTACCTCCTTGACTTGAGTGGAGTGGTTTTACATGGCCTCACTGCTGTCATTCAGTGTTCACCCTGTGTATGTCCAGACATCATCAGCATGGCCCCTATATGTAAGGGGCTACTATGTTCACTCCATAATTTCACTCACTGGAGTGTCATGTGTAGGTATTGCTCAGTACATGCTAGATATGCTGCTCAATCAACCTATCATGTGACAACTGTAATATATGGATACACTCCCTGGTGTTGTCTAGTAATACCCCCATGCATCTGTAGTGCTGCATACATGGGTTGTCGGTCAGCTGTCTGCTGAATGTGATATTAAGGGTATACCTGGTGTCCACTTTCCTTCCCAATGCATTTTACATGCTACATACATTCTTATACTATCAGCTGTCCTGTGATTACATATCATACAAGTATTCCTGGTGTGTCATGTGTCAGTCCCTGTCCATGTACTGCATGATCCCAAAGGGAAGTACTGCTGTATGAATAACCCCATAATCACACATGTGCATACATGGACACCCACACAAACACACACACATGCACACACACATCTTACATGCATCAATCTCCCTCCACTTCACCAGAGTGACCCTAAAGACAAAATAACCACCCGCCGACACACACACGCACACACACGCACACACACGCGCACACACACACACACACACACACACACGCACACACACACACACACACACACACACACACACACACACACACACACACATATACAGGTGAGGTTGCACAAAGATAGTACACACAGTCCTCATATTACCCATCTGTCAACATGCATAACATATGGTATACAACAGCATGCAGTGCAGCTATAGTCAATCCATGCTAGCAAGAGTATACATGTGTGTGATGCATGGTCTGTGTTAATAGGTGATGCCCCTTCCCCTGGATACCACTGCCCCCATGTACACAGTATTGCTATGCACTTGTTCTGCACCCTGCCATGTACTGTGCTCCAAACCTCACAGGTGTACAACCCATTGCTGACTGTGTAGTACTGTGTCAGTTATGTCAGCTCTAATGCTCACAGCCCCTATGTTTTTCAGCAACACATACCTGGGATGATATGTGGACAGATATCATTTGTGAATGCCTGATGTCTGTTTACAGATCTCAACATCAGTGGACCATGTATGACCAATCCAGTACTATTACATTGACAACCGTGAAATCATACCATGGCTATGGGGAGTGTGCACACTCTTATTCATATGATGCACCCTTCCTTGATCTGCCATGAGACCACATAACCACATATATTAACAGCACATGAGCCCGATATGGGACATATGTCCTGTACATTCACATGCAGTGTCTACAGAATGTGTTAGGTGTGCGGATGCTGACCGCGATGCATACACTCCATGTGTGCATATGTGTGCACACCCTTATCATGATGGTTTGTTGCACTTATTGTTATGTGTAGTATAGCAGTCACTATTCCTGGCAGGGGTATACTAGCATGGGCCATCTACATTTGCCAGTGTATCGTCAGTCTGCTCTACACGTCCCCCAAATCTGCATGATTGCAAGGACTAGTCATGTGCACATCCCTTGGTGTTCACACACTGATGTCACTATTGCTGTGGGGGTAGGGTTATGTCTGCCACAGTTCCTGAACCTGACTGTGTGCAGATACAGCAATTTTTAGCATCCTTAGAATCCCTGCTGAAGTGCACTGGTGTGTTAAGCTGATAGCCCCTCCCCACCTTCAGCCTTTTTGCAATGCTTGACAAGTAAGGCCTACACGTATGTGTCAGTTTGCAATGTCCCATACACTGAACACCACATGTTACAGCCTAGTCCCAGCTAATAATGTGGACCACAGTAATACGTTATGCCATAGTGTACATCTGTAACAGTTGCCATTGTAATACTGGTATATACACAGTTGTTGCACTGTATACAGGTAATGTTTCACACATGTCTCTACTGTAGACCATGTGTCTCACCATTATGTTAATCTCTTGGACACATTTCACAATGACATGATGTTAGTTATCTTTCAGGTGTCTGACATACCCTTCAGATACCTCATCATGGTCACCACTGTGATGCAGTGCATTTAACAGCAACAATACATGAGCATGTACAGCATGCATTCTGGGTAGGTGTGTTAGATGTGTGCATGGAATACACCATAGCCATTACATGCCCAGTGTATTGGTAAGCATCAACATAAACCATACTCACCAGCTACAGGCTGCTGGCTTGGTGGTATACTAGGGGGGACCTACATAAGAGTGTGAGAGATGTGCAGTCAGTGGCCACACCTGTAGCATTGCTACAGGGTGGGTGCAGCATTACAGTACATCAACACTACATGTCCACAATACTACCACATATGCACATCTGTTTATTACTACTATGCATCAAGAAACTATATATATGACATGTCAGATATGCATGATCTACCTATACAGATGCATATGCAGCAGTGGTCTACTGATGTGCCCTGTGGCCTTACCTGCACACTCCTCAGCCAGTGTGTGGGTAGCACCCACCTCCACAATGGTGTCTGGCAGTTGTTGGCTGTGTGGATGGGCAGGTGCCACAAGGCTGGCGAGGAGCTCCTCAACACATGTTGGAGGGATGGATGGCATGGCCCCCCTGTTGCAAGGTGATCCCCCCAGACTGCAGCAGCATGCTGACGGGCATTGCAAAGCAGGTCAGAACAATGATGCTGGACCTGCTCATAACTGCGGCTATGCAGTCCAACATCACTGACCCTGTAGACTAGGTCATTCCACAGGGCGGTCCACTCCTGCTGCTCATAGGCGGCCTGGCCAAACAGGACAGGGTAGTGCTGGATGAGATAGTTCAGCACTATGTCATTTTCAGCTGCTGAATAAGCAGGGAGGCATCCATGTGACAACTTGCCTGAAAGACATAAAGATGGAAACAGGTCTGAGCAACTCATACAGCAAGGTTACCATAGTTCTTAATACACATCTCTGTCACCCCCCCACCATATCAGTGACAACAAACTGTACATACAAATCAATAGGTAAGGCTACAGCTTACCTACCAGTGGGACATATATTGTACTGTACCATACTCTGTGCTATGTGTTTGTAGCCATGTTCCATGTCTGGACACTATCATTGCTGGCCTGTTTTGGACTATTCACCTGCATGCCATTGCCAGGGTCACTATGGTTCCATATATGCCTGTGGTATGCTTGCTATGTGATTGCTGCACATCTGACATTCTGTGTTACTGGGGATATCTATGCATGCTGTTGGACATGTTCCGGGATTGTGTAGACTATTACTACCCACATATGTTCTATAACAGTGACACAATAGCATGTTTAGGGAATATTTGCCAGCAGAACCACCTCTCCAAACTCATCTGGCCATGTTACCAGACCACATCACAAGTGGGACCCACCGTGGGACTCCTCGTGTACTGGTCCAGCACTACCTTCAGGTGGAACCACCTCAGGGGGTGTTGCCCCCCCCCCCCTGTGGGCACACACAGACATGATCCTGTCCCCCGAAGTGAGGTCCAGGATCTGTTCCATAGCGGGCTCCACAGACACATGTGGGATGTGCTAAATTACCTTGAGGCACCCATTACAAATTCACAGGGTCCACATGCTCCTCCTGCTCATCTTCCAGGCCAGGCACCTTCAGGGATGTGGATTGTTGTTGTGAGTAGCAATGGATGGGAGGCTTGTTCCCATTGTTTCCATACTGGGGCCCATGAGGCTTCCACATCGCAAACCACACACACCATCCAGGGTGTTGACCCACCACATCTATCATATACCACCCCTGTAGGCTGTCCACTATATCTACCAACCTGGACCACCTCCACAAATATAACTGCCATACTTCCCCATATTCCCATTTCCTACATCACAAACAAGGGTAATGTGGTCCCAACAAGGGGTTCACATGTGACATATCCATCCATGTTGCACACACTTACATCTGTATATTTCTGTGTGTATTGCTATGTGTGCTGTTCCCTCAGACATAGAATGCAGCACTGTTTTGGTAATATAGAGGGCATGTATTTACGTGTATATATGTGTGCGTGTGTTTGTATATATGTATACATGTTCATATAGATATATATCTATATATGTGTAGATATATATGATGCTGTATATATGTGTTTATATATATGTCTACATATGGGTATCTACATATCTGTGGACATACATGTATATATATATATATATATATATATATATATATATATATATATATATATATATATATATATATATATATACATATACATATATGTGTACACATATACATACCTATATATGGGGAACATTCAGACATCAGGTCCACAGTCTCAAAACACCTTCCTGCACAGCTGCACTGTTCTGCCTTGCTACAACACAGACAGGTGCCACATATGGACACAGCCTAACATTAGGGGGTATATATATAGGGCCAGATTGCAGGTAACCCTATTACACACCTATGGCATTTCAGCATGCTACAATACATTTTAACCTGAGTGTCCTGCAAGTGGTGGGCTGTGGAACCCACGTGTCCATCATTATGGCATTACTTCCACCACCAGCTATTGGCCACAGTAATATACATCCCTTCCATTACACACCACACACTACATTAGCATACATCTTGTCAGTCAGTGCAGCTCTACACAGTTGATGGGTATGGCCAACTACCCACAGGGACAGACTATGTCCATAGCAGTTGTTCAGCTGAAGACCATTACAATAGCAACACCCGACCAGGTACAACAGTCAGTTACATGCATATATTCTTCACATACCTGTTGTGGGGATGAGGTCTGTTGTGGATAGTATCCTTGTAGGAGGTAATTTTTTTTCACTCCTTAGCCAGCTTTCTTTGTTGCATTTTCTGGTGTTGTTGCAGATCAGGAGCTGTTGTATGTTTTCAGTTTGTTTTCTATTTCTCTCTCTCTCCCTCTCTCTCTCTCTCTCTCTCTCTCTCTCTCTCTCTCTCTCTCTCTCTACAGTAAATGGATTGAGCTGCCTGGAATAGATTGCAGCATGACTTTTGTGGGTGATGCACATGATCAGGTGATGGCCTCTGCACCAATCAGTGTCCTTCACTTGCTACCTGCATGCAGCCAGCTGTGTAGTGCTTCCAATTACCACTGTCATGGCAATCCACTACTATACATCCCTACATCATATGGGCATGGTCCCTTTACCTTTCCTGTATGGTGTACATCCTTCCTTTGTGTGGGCAGCAGTGTTACTGACAGCAGGTAACAATACCTCTTACAAGATGACTTGCACACTCAGGCCAGCTACATATTTGTATGAGGTTCCAGAACTACAAACAGAGAGTGTGAGTACTGTTTTTGTATGCATTGTATAGCACCAGTGTTACAGGGTTTGTGTGCACATACTAATTTAACACGGACTGCAGTCTGTCTGCAAAGCTCTCAACTGTGTGCCTATCCACTTGATGGCCAGAGGTGTGCGTATGATGTTTTGGCTGTCCACCACACAGGTCTTGTGTCAGATATATCATTGGCTGTGTGTGTGTTGAGTACTATCAGTACATGGCTACATCCATTTGTGTTTCTGACTTCATATTCCAGACTAAGGGTATGTTACAGACTAACTTGTAACACCAGCAAATTGCTTAGTGTATGACAACACTATTTCACATAAGGGCCTGTGTTTCAGTCTCTGTCCTCCATCTACATACCAGGCTTTGTCCATATGATATGCTGTCAGGGGTTGTTATGTAGTGGCCTGTGTGTATGTCATGCTGCCATTCCTGCCATCATTCCACTGCTGTTGAGGCCCCCACACATATTGTGGGGTTAGGTCCATATACATGTAGGCTTCATCTGCACAATACATGTGTGCCCTTATGCAGTCCAGAGGCCACTGTATGTAACAGTGTTATATGGCCCTGTATGTCAGTCTATGGGGGGGATGCACCATAACTAACCTACGCTGTTACAACATGTGGAGGTATTATGGGTAAGCTGCCTTAAGTTATCTGGATGTACATTACCATACAATTCACCTTGGGTAAATGCAGGCCTACTGCTTCCTGCCATACAGACTGTTCTATTTGTCAGTGTGATTGTGATGGCTTCAGTTATGCCTTGTTATGTAACAGATACATCCCATTGTGTCATCTGAGGTCTTTACTCCCTAGAGATTGTGTACAGAGTGTAGATAGAGGCTGCTGGACTATACATCTGCATTACTTACTGTTGATTGATTGTTATCCTGTGCCCCAGTCTGTCTTTACTGTTGTACTACTTGAAGGCCTTGGCCTGGACAGCAACATATGTAATTCTTTCCAGACTACTGTATTAATTTATCTGTTTGACAGTTGAATTCATCTGTTTATATGTATTTTAGAGTCTAAACAGTTATATGACATGGCATATACAACTGTAATAGTACACAAATAAAGCTTTCTCGTGTATACAAACCTGTGTGTGGTGTTATATCCTTTGACCTCTCTGTGGGTATATGTTGCGGGCAATAATTGTCATTTGTATGGGTGACTCATACAGTGTCCATTTGGTAAGGTGGCAACTGTAGGCATACTGGCTGTTCCGTACGGTGTGCACTCTCTACATATGTTTCTTTCTATACATATCTCTGTGTGTGTATGTATATATATACATATGTGTGTGTATGTATCTGCATATATGTCTGTGTTTATGTATCTTAGGAATGTTTATTGCTTCCACATTGCACACTCCCTATGGTAGCCAGACTGTACTACATTATACGTTATTGATACAAGCCTGACATCATACAGGTGGGATGGAATACTGTTAACATCTTGTGCCCGTGTTGTGTCGGGTCCTGGTTATGGGATTTACAAAAGTTGATATTGTATTGCAGGGCAGACCTGTTTGGCTGTGGCGGGGGGGGGGGGGGTGAATATCAATACATACAAGACATGTGTTGCTTGGGCCCCCTCACACCCATTAACGGTGCATGTGAACATATATGTATTTGTTATGTTCTCTTTTATATCTATAGATATATATCTGTATATACATATATATGTATGCTTACATATAAATAAAGAATAAGGCACAGCGAACTCGGAACGAAAAATAACACTGTGTAACCAGTTCCTCATGAACTTGATGAAGTTGTTTTTGATGAAAACGTATGAGGAACTGGTTACACAGTGTTATTTTTCATTTCTTTCATTTTGCTACTTGTTGGATTAAAGTGAGTTTTGGTCTTTAGCGAAGTTCACTGTGCCTTATTCTTGGTTTACTAGCTATTTGTGGCTAGACACTGAGACCGCCATCTCGTGTATATGCTTATATATATGGGTGAATATCAATACATACAAGATGTGTGTTGCTTGGGCCCCCTCACACCCATTAACGGTGCATGTGAACATATACGTATTTGTTATGTTCTCTTTTATATCTATAGATATATATCTGTATATACATATATATGTATGCTTACATATAAATAAAGAATAAGGCACAGCGAACTCGGAACGAAAAATAACACTGTGTAACCAGTTCCTCATGAACTTGATGAAGTTGTTTTTGATGAAAACGTATGAGGAACTGGTTACACGGTGTTATTTTTCATTTCTTTCATTTTGCTACTTGTTGGATTAAAGTGAGTTTTGGTCTTTAGCCAAGTTCACTGTGCCTTATTCTTGGTTTGCTAGCTATTTGTGGCTAGACACTGAGACCGCCATCTCGTGTATATGCTTAAATATATATATATATATATATATATATATATATATATATATATATATATATATATATATATATATATATATTGCTAGCTATGTATATATATATATATATATATATATATATATATATATATATATATATATATCTATATATATAGATGTATATATGTAGATATTTATATATATATATATATATATATATATATATATATATATATATATATATATATATACATCTAGTTAGATATAAATATATGTACACACACACATACATCTACATGTATACGTACATTTCCTGTACTGTTGAATGACTGTGCTGGATGATATGTTTGTGAAAACATCAGTGTTATGTGTATCGGACATGTCTTAGTTGTAAATCACTTTGGCTATGGTGTGCAGGGTCCTGGGTTTGAGCCTTGCAGAGGCTGTTTATTTTGCTGCTGGGCAGAACAAGGGACATTGGATACAGAGTGATTAAGGCACTTTTAAGCAGTTGTAGTGGGTTTGCATGGATTTACACGGAGGTAAGCACTGCTAATTTCCGGTTACAATTTCCTATACTGATTTAGCTTCTCAGTTGCTTAACCTGTGTAGGCATTGCTTACCCACACACAAACAGGCTTAAACCCACTTACTGCTGCTTAAAAGTGCTTACTCCCACTTACCCCAGCCCACTAATTTCTTTAAAAGAAAAGAAACAAAGGGTTGATAGGAAAGTGGTGAAAAGGGGCACAAAGAGGGAAAGACAGTAGGGAAAATAGATAGGGATGTGCAGAAAGGGTGTAGGGAAAGTCCATAGCTGCCCATTTCTTCTACAGCAACAGCTGTGCATATACACTGAATTTGGGGATAGATTTGGGCACCCAAACCCCTGAGAGAGGGGTCAGGACAAAAATAATATGTTGTAAAGCCAATTAGACCAGATTAGATGTGTCCAGTGGGGGTACAGATTGCCCTTTTTTTTTCAGGTGAGAGTGGGATGTTGGGAAGGGATAGTAGGTATATTTGGAGAGGTATTTGGGGAGGTAGGTTGGGTAAGTTAACAGACAAGATGTATACAGGGGTGGTATATGACACATGTGAGGGGTAAACACCTTGATGGGGGGGGTGTTGGGAAATCGGAAGCCTCCCAGTGGAATCAGTGTGACTGAGGTCCCCACCCATGGGCAGTCACCACTGCACCTTCACAGCCCCGAAGGTGGCTGTGCTGGGTGCTGAGTTGGAGAGCCAGGCCAACCCTCTCATTGTGACATGCGGTCCTCGAGCTGGCATTAGCAGATCTCGAAACTGCTGGTTGAGCTTGCTACGCACCACGACCCATACCTGGAGAAGGGTGACAGGTTCCTGTCCGCGCCCACTCCCGGGGAGGTGAGCCCCATCCCCTGAGGCAGTTCCACCTGAAGGTGGTGCAGGACCAACAGATGAGGAGTTCCTGGGTTGGGCCCCAGACGTGCTGGTGCCTAGTGCCAGGGCCAGCTGAGGTGGGACAGGGGGGTCCGCTGGGACCTGCATTCCCATACGTGCTATGGTGTTTATGTTTTATCAACATATGTGGGTTAGTAATAGTCAACACATTCTAGGATTAGGTATAACAGCATGCATAGATATTCCCATTAACTCAGACACCAGATATGGAACAGTTGCATAGTAAACAGAACACATGCATATATGGGACCACAGTGGTAATTACAACAGTATGCAGGTATATTGAAGGCAACATGCCACCAATGTGGGAGTATTTCAACATAGGACTTGCATAGAAACAGGTTTAAATAATTATCAAACAATAGGACATATGTCGCAACATTACAGTTAAGTCAGCACATACCAATTGAGGTGGGTATTTAGTTTATTGTTGCAGATATGGTGAGGGGAGAGAAAGATGTCAATTAACAAGTAGTACATTCCTGTAGTTCACATTGCTTTCCTAGTCAGTGCTGTTATCTGCACCTTACAAGTATTAGTACACTACCCTATTGCCTTACTTTGGACAGTGGTATGGCTGTCGACAGCTATATATATATGAACTGGTTTTACCTGCAGTATACACCTCTTACCTGGCATACCTGCATAGGAATTGTTTGTTAACACTAACTGTTTGTACACATACCCGCAGATTCCAGGTTGATGTGATACACATACCTGTCCATCTCTTTTTGCACAGACTCTGAGCATGTTTTGGCCACATGCAAGTGAACCGGGACATATTTAGACTATTGCCCTCTTAAACCTTTAGTGACTGACAACACTCTTATACAGGATTTCCTAGACAGTTATATTATGTAGCACAGTGTGGATGACAGTGATGATTGATACCTTATTATTCAGAGCAACTGCAACACTCACAATGCCATACAATACCAGAGTAAACAGTAACAGTACAGGGTATCAATCTTTTATTTATAGGCACAGTGTTCCTATCTGATGGACCTGTGAGAACAACGTTTGTTAGCACTACCTGAATGTTGGCACACAAATTACCAGATTCCACATTAGTATTATGCACATACATCTCACTCTGTTACTGTACACACTCTGGTCACAGCTTGACAACATGGGGGTGTAGATGGGACATATTTGGCTTATTACTTTTATAACATTTTGGGTAGTTGCTAGAGTGACAGGTTTGTTCTTATAGATGTGTGACAATCAGTTGAGTTTCTTGTTTGCTGCCTAAATGTCTGGTATCATCCCACTGATTTCCCAGGGAGACAGGCAGCAGATATGGGCCAATTTACTGGACATTCTGGACATATCTGCACAGTTGTGGAGTATGATTCTGTATGCAGCCTACTACCACTCCCAGGATTCGAACCATGGCTGGGTGTACTAAAAACACAACAGTTTACGTCTCAGTTGCATGTGCTATTTGGATTTTGTTGTCTGTCTTTTCACTTCTTTCTGTCTATGTCTCTCTCATTTGTACTATATGACCTCTTGGGATTACACCATTATATACAGACATTCCTACACATTTTATTTATTTTGCACAGTCTGGGTAACAGTGCTTAATACAACAGTACTATTAAGTGATTACAAATCTACATTACCATATGATACAAGAGTAAACACATGCAGTCCAGCAGTTAGACCTTTATTGTCAGGCTATTATGCTTTTATTTGCATACAACCTATATGAGACTCTTCCTGACATATTCTCTGGTGTATGCAGTGCATGCCTTAAACAATACAGGTTTTATACAGGCAATTGACTTACTACTACTTTTAGATTTATTTCCTACGACAGTATAAGCAAGAGTATTTCTAACCTGCCTCGCATCACAACCACTCCAAGTGACATCCATGGGCCTCCTGGTTCACAGTCCGCTCACTTGCCACTGTGAAGGATATAAGAGGAATATTTAGCCATACCTATCCATAATATACATGAGCTGGCAATTATTAAACAGGTAGCGGAGTGATACTTACACACGGCTGGGACCTACCCTGTCCTCCTAGCCTCTTGGATCCACTGATTCAAGAGATCCCCCTTTCACCGCTTCAGGTTGGCATAGTGATGCCTGACCTGCTCACCAGTTCGGGGTATGCCAGTGGCACTGGTGTGGTCACGGGCGAGATGGTCCCAAGCTTCTGCTTTATATTGGGAACCCTGGTACTGGCCCTGCAGCAGTCTCTGCTCATGGTCTTTCACAAGGAGTCCTGCCATGAATCTGGACTCCTGGATGCCCCAGCACTGTGCCCAAAAGCACACACTCTCTCCCATTCCAGACATAGTGCCCTACAAGGGGAAGCTACAACCAGTTATGAGATATATTCCCACCTGTTGGGTTTAAATAAGGCTGATTTCCTGCACTTTGCCATGATTGGATGGTTTTGAAAAGGCTAAGCTATGGGCAAACCTGCTTACCTAAGGTTGGCATTGTTTAAAGTGGTATAGCAATGGGCAAATTGAGTTAGCTGGCCTACACATTGCTTACACCTACTAAGCTGGGCTGTGCAATGCTTAACATTGCTTAATATTTAATTTGCATTATCTTTGCGTTTTTCATTGATTTATTATTCATTACATGATATATATGTGTTTGGTATCCATGATTCATGTGTGCATGCACTGTATGGGGTCCTTGTGTTTAATAGGGGACTTCAACACTTTATTACCATGACATCTCACATTTGGGCTTACTGCAGTACTCCAGTTCACATATTTATGTTATGTAGTAGGTTATACAGCATACGACTGTATGTAGATTCCTTTCACATGTTCAGTTTGATTTTCCTATAGTAAGGATTTGTTTGGTGATACCTCAGTCATATGCACTTCTGTGATGGCTTAGTGTTTAACTACTATGACTGTAGTGTACAGGGTCCTGGGTTCAAGACCTGCAAAGGCTGTTTATTTTGTTTCTTGCCAGAACAGCGGCTCTTGCATATAGAGTGATTAAGGTACTTTTAAGCAATTGTAAACGGGTTTACATGGGTTTGCATGAAGGTAAGCAATGCTAACCTCTGGTTAAATATGCTTACAGAGTGTTAGCTTCAATATTACTTAACCTGTGTGCGCATTGCTTACCCCCATGCAAACGGGTTTAAACCCACTTACTACTGCTTAAATATGCTTACTAGTGCTTATACCCACTTAACACCGCAATAATTTAGACAGTAATGTCTAATGGTTCTTGGGAAGGTGGTGGATTTGGAAACAGTATGGAGTTATCATTCATTACATATTTTACGTTCCATTTGTATCCCTGATTCCTGTGTACTTATACTATATGGGGCACTTGTGATTATCTGTGGACTTTGCAACATTATACAATGACACCTCACATCTGCATTTAATGCAGTACTCCAGTTCACAAATATGTTATTTAGTAGGTTATGCAACTAAAAATATTGGTCATAAAGTGATTTGACATGGAAAATGGAATGTACTGGAGTGAGACTCAAACCGGGAATGACTGCTCATAAGGCGAATGCTCTGCCCACTTCACTCTTGCTGTATTGCTTCATTTGCATATATCTTGCTTTTTATCCTCTTGTGCCATTTAAGCTGCATTAACTGTAGCTAAGAGATGGGCAAACCCGCACACCTACATTAATTTTAATCTGTTTCATAAAAAAAAAAATCTTTATATTTGTTGTTTTAACTATTGCACTTGTACATGTGGGGGGATGTTGCTGGGAGTATGCAAACACCTATGAGTGGTCTGGCTCATTCTTTTATTACTACTCTGCTTTTCTTCATTGCAGGGGCGTGTATATTCTGAGAGCTCTGCTCTCAGACATGCCCCCTGCACTCTTACATGCTCTATATAAGATTAGGAGCTCAGAGGCAGCATGCCTCATTAATATGCATAGAGCACTGCCATCCTGCTCCTAAACAGCTGCTTCCATACAGGACCAAGCTAGTCCTACATGGAAGGATAGTGAATCCGGAGGAGAGTTTGACAAAACTTATACTTATTTATGTGCAAATGAAAACAGTTGCAGGCTGCATGTCTAGGTCCTTTCACTACTGCAAAAAAATTAAAGAGACATTAACTGTGCCATACAGTTACCACAAAATCTAAACATAGTGAAAGTTTTGAGTCATGAGGAGAATAAGTCTAAGATGACTTCTCTGCTTAGTTTAGAAGAAGCATATCAGTGTCAAGCAGGAATGGAAATCAAACCAGAAGTAGATAAAAAAATCCAGCAGCAACTGAATGTGTCAAAAAGCAAAAGAAAGAATATAAGGTAAAGGAGCAGATGAGAAGGCATCTCATGCACATCATGGACAAATGGAATTACTTTGGTAGCTAGACTAATATATGCATCAGTGACACATTCACTATTTAATTAAAATGGTTCTGCACCCCTCTGTTTGTATGTATGCCTCTGATTTCTGTGTATTTCATCAAACAGTGGGTTATTCTTTCCCACAGATTGCATTGTCAATGATTCAAGGCATTCTGCCACATTCCACTACATTATGTTACATGTACATACCACTTTACATGACTGTGTATCTATTTGACCCCATTGACCACTCAGGAGTGACACTAGTACAATTCATTTCACAGTTGCACACATCGTGTTTGTATACTTAAATTGTGTACATTATGCATGAGTTACGTTGTAACATTTGTTTGTGTACCACTTGCACTTGCCGACATGATTTCTCCTCAAAGCATTGTGGTGCATCGCAGCATGACACAGTCACATGTAACACACATTATTAAAAAGTCCTGTTAAGGCCATGTAGTACAATGGTGTTGTGCAAGTCTGTTCATTATTGTATGATGTGATGTTTTCTTTCCACACATGCATTTCCGTGTCTCCCTTCTCACACATGTGGGATTGTTGTTTCACATAGTTGCAGTCATGATGTCTGCTGCCATGTGTTTACATTTCTGTACAAACAAGTATATAATAAGTTTTTCACAAAGTGCCAGTGCACCAATGTTCATAGTTAATTTGCTGCTGTTGTACAGTACTGTGTTGTGTACCTTATCAGTAGTTACACATCCATATTCATATACTGCAGCATATTTGCCATTGTCCCATGTGATATGTTAGTGCACATTTTGTCATATGGATGTGTGGTATTCATTTGCAAACATCACATTACATGTAATACACATATCCTGTACACATGGTCCACAGTGGCTATTGTGCATTATCTGTTCTGTTCATGACCAGTCACATTCCAGTATCCAAACCATTACTTTCATATAGGGTTGCAAATAGGCATGGCATGCATCCATTCATGTATGATTGCATGTATTTGCAATAGTTGCACAGCAAACCAACAGAGGTACTTTGCTGCTCATGTTTCCATTGGTAGCTGATATTCATTTGCACCATACCTGCAGTACAGTGACATAAGTGTACATTACCCATGTGTATATATTCTTATTTTTCTTGCATGCACACAGTCTTTTCTTTCCAGTGTCATACATGACACACCAAATTATTTCAGTGCACTACCATGCTTTGGTCCCAGTAGGCCCACATCACTACATGCATAGTGCACAGAACCATAATCTGTATGAACCAGTATCTGTCTGCCTGAGACGGCATGATCGACAGACCACAATGCTTTGCCAGAGATGGTCTGCACCTGTTGCCCCTGGGATTCAGGTTACTAGCTAAGGCTCTTGCCACCCCATATACTGCCTTTTTTAGGCAAAGTTCAAAGGACAAAACCACCACCGTAGCAGGTACAAGCATGCAAAATCTGAAGGTAATGCTACTCAATGCTAGAAGTCTAAACCTCAAAATGCACTCTCTCAAGGCACTCCTAAAAATGGAGAACACCAATATCTGTGCAGTAACTGAGACCTAGTTCAAGGCTCAAGAGAGTACCCCTGCAATACCAGGCTACAAGTACCCCTGCAATACCAGGCTACAACTCTTACCACACTTTTCGGCTACCAAACCAGGACCGAAACACTAAAGTGTGTAAAGTGGAGTATCCATATTCACAACACTAGGCTAGTTGCCCAACACAATGCGTCTGAAATTCTCCAGATGTAACTAACACTAGGTAAGACTGCAATCCAAATTGTAGCTTGCTACAGATCCCCCACCATGTCCCAAGATTCTCACTACACCTTTCTACACATACTGGAAAATATTAAGACACAGCCAAACACCCAATACTAGGTGATTTCAACTACCCTGTCATTAACTGGGAAAACTACTCGTGTACCAACACCTTTGCCCAACGGTTCTTGGAATTTATAAATTCCAACACCCTGAATCAACTAATCCTTAGTCCCACCAGGGGCTCCAATATCCTAGACCTGGCCATTACCAACATGGGAAATTGATGCTCAACACCTATGGTCACCAGCTCGTTGGTCAGGTCTGACCATAAGCTAATCACCCTTGACATCCACATCCCACCCCAACACCTCAGTAAGGAAACCTCCATAAAAAACTTCTCCAAAGCCAACTTCATGCTACTCAATTAAGAAATGACAAACTTCATGACACCCATGCTGATGGGAACAGAAAGTTTGAATGCTGAATCCTACACTAAGGCACTGTAAGAGCACATCCACTCGTGCATGAATTGTGCCATCCCCAATAGAACCAAGATGCTCTCCTCCAAAAAAGGAAGCCAATCTGGTGGTCCCTTGCCATAAACAAACTTTACAACAAAAGGAAGAAACTGTTGCACAAAAGAGGAAAATCCCATGATGCAAAAACCTCACTTACCAGCCTCAGTAAGAAGCTGAGATCCCTCATAAAATCCTCCAAAGTTAGTTATGAAAATAAAATTGCCAAAGATTCCAGAGACAACCACAAGGCATTCTATAGCTATGTCAAGAATCTAAATGGCAAATTCCGATAATAACCCTAATCACCCTTAACATCCACATTCCACCCCCACCTCCCAGTAAGGAAACCTCCATAAAAAACTTCTCCAAAGCCAACTTCATGCTACTCAAGTCAGAAGTGACAAACTACATGACACCCATGCAGATGGGAACTGAAAGTTCAACTGCTGAGTCCTACACTAAGGCACTGTATGAGCACATCCACTCATGCATGAATCGTGCCATCCCAAATAGAACCAAGATGCTCTCCTCCAAAACAATGAAGCCAATCTGGTGGTCCCTGCCATAAACAAACTTTACAACAAAAGGAAAAAAACTGTTGTAGAAAAAAGGAAAATCCCAGGATGCAAAAAACTCCCTTACCAGCCTCAGTAAGAAGCTGAGATTCCTCATAAAATCCTCCAAAGCTAGTTACGAAAATAAAATTGCCAAAGATTCCACAGACAACCACAAGGTATTCTATAACTATGTCAAGAATCTAAATGGCAATGTTCATATCTGCTCTGAGCTACAACAGAATGGCATTAAATATACTGATCCCAAGGATATTGCCAATATCATGGCAGATCGATTTAGTGCCAACTTCACCCCCCTCTCACCTCCTAAATGGCCCATCTCAATACAGGAAGATTGACAAATTCCAGTAATAATGGCCACACAGGTAAAAAACGCACTCTCCAAAGCTAAGAATACAGCATCCATAGGACTAGATGACATCCCAGGCTGTGTGCTACATGAACTACAAAATGAACTGGCACCTCACCTAAGTGTCATGTTTAATCATAGCCTCACCTCAGGCTTCATGACCACTGAGTGGCGTACAGCTACAGTTATCACACTCCACAAGGGGGGATCCACCTTGAATCCTGGGAACTACCGCCCCATCAGTCTGACGAGCATGATCTGCAAGACCATGGAACGTATTATCATGGAACTTATAAACAAAGACATTGGCAACCTTCAAACACTGGACCACGCCCAGTTTGGGTTCGTGAAGAGCTGATCTTGTCTCCTGAACCTGAGTGACTTATTTGAATCAGTCTCAAGAGCCGTGGACAAGGGTAAGGCAGTCCACACAGCCTATTTGGACCTCATCAAGGCCTTTGATACCATCCCCCACTCTGGAATCATAGGTAAACTTACTAAGCTGGGCATTAATCCCTACATCACTCGATGGGTTGTCAACTGGCTTACTGACAGAACCCACACTGTAAAAGTAGCTGACTCCACATCCAGCTCCAGACAAGTGACAAGTGGAGTACCTCAGGGTTCAGTCCTGGGACCACTCTTGTTTGGCATCTACTTCTCTGAATTACAGGTCAATACTAAGGGAATCTGGCTAACAAAGTTTGCAGATGACTGCAAACTGGGAGCCATTATTGAATCTCCAAATGATGTGGATACTCTACAAAAGGGCCTTACAGAAACAGATGCTTTGTGCCAGAGTCATGGGCTCAAGCTCAATGCCAAGAAATGTACAGTTATCCCCTTTGGGAAAAAACATGTACCCGTGAATTACCACATAGGTGGCAGTACACTAAACATCGAACGTGTGATAAGAGACTTAGGGAAACAGGTGGACAGTGGTCTCACCTTCGATAACCACATCACCACAACAGTCAGGAAATCCTTCTATGTGGCACACCTCATCACTAAGGGCTTTTCATCCAGAAAAAAGGAGGTCATTGTCCCACTGTACTCATCCCTCATTAGGCCCATTATAGAATACAATGCCCCATTTGGTATGTACCTATCAAGACACCTACAACAACTGGAAAGGCCGTAGAAATACCTCACTAAAAGAATCACAGGCCTAAAGCAGATGCTCTATGCTGACCACCTTAAAAAACACCAGCTATACTCTGTCGCATATCGTCTACTCAGAGGTGATCTCTGCTTAACATACAATGCCATGTCAAACCCAGAGCTGTTGGACATGCTACACTTAAAGAAATCCCAATCCCTCAGAGCCACACGCGCCAGGGATCTAAACCTTGTTATCACAATAAACAAAACATGTTGGCGGGATAGGTTTCTGACCCAGAGACTCCCCAGACTCTGGAACAGACTGCCCATACATGTCAAGCAGAGCGCCTCTTTGGCCCTCTTCAAAAAGAACCTTGACTATTGGATGGGAGAAAGGAAATTCACCCGGGGGATAACATCAGTCACCCTGCTAGACAGAGGTCCAGGGAAATAAATAGTGTGGGAAGAAATAGCCAGGGAATTGTTATGGCTAGGCTTGTATAGGCCCTAGGGCCGAAAACCTAGTACCAACCTATGAACCTATAATGGCCACGCAGGTAAAAAATGCACTCTCCAAAGCTAAGAATACAGCATCCATGGGACCAGATGACATCCCAGGCTATGTACTACATGAACTACAATATGAACTGGCACCTCACCTAAGTGTCATGTTTAATCATAGCCTCACCTCAGGCTTCATGCCAAATGAGTGGTGCACAGCTACAGTTATCCCACTCCACAAGGGGGGAGCCACCTTGTATCATGGGAACTACCACCCCATCAATCTGACGAGCCTGATCTGCAAGGCCATGGAATATACTATCATGGAGCTTATAAACAAAGACATTGGCAACCTTCAAACACTGGACCACATGCAGTTTGGGTTCATGAAGGGCCGATCTTGTCTCCTGAACCTTATTGACTTCTTTGAATCAGTCTCCAGAGCCGTGGACAAGGGTAGGATGGTCCACACAGCCTATATGGACCTCGCCTAGGCCTTCAACACCATCCCCCACTCTGGAATCATAGGTAAAGCTCAAGCTCAATGCCAAGAAATGTACAGTTATCCCCTTTGGGAAAAAAACATGTACCCGTGAATTACCACATAGGTGGCAGTACACTAAACACTGAAAGTGTGATAAGAGACTTAGGGACACAGGTGGACAGTGGTCTCACCTTCAATGACCACATCACCACAACAGTCAGGAAATCCTTCTATGTGGCACACCTCATCACCAAGGGCTTTTCATTCAGAACAAAGGAGGTCACTGTCCCACTGTACTCATCTCCCATTAGACCCATTATAGAATACTACGCCCCATTTGGTATGTACCCCTCAAGACATCTGCAACAACTGGAAAGGCCACAGAAATACCTCACTAAAAGAATCACAGGCCTAAAGCAGATGCCCTATGCTGATCATCTAAAAAAAACTCCACCTATAGCACATTGTGTTCTATTATTTCAGTAGCATTTACTTGCAATATGCTGTGTTTTTAAAGTAGTGATTTCTGCTGCAGTAGGAGCATTTTGCTAATACTTCAATGGAACAATAATACGTATGTCAGTAATTTTCAGAGTTGCAGTGTGACTTAATGGACAGATGTTTGCCTCCCACCAGTAGGGCTGGTGGTTTTGTTTTAACGTCTATCCCTGTGATCCTGCATATCTAAATATTTCTTATTTTCAGCCTATCCATTTTTATACATGTCCAGAGCTGCAAACCTAGGGTATGTGTACAGTTACACATAAGTGTACCTGTGTTGTGGTATCTTGTTTGAGCAGTTATTGCACATGCAATGCCATCAGTCATTCCTGTTCGCCAAGAAAGATGCTCTCACACAGCTGACTACACCACAGAAATTATGTTGTGTGTATTGATGCATTTCTTTACCTTTGGTAACATGGTGGGCCATGTGCCAGTTGCACCCCTCACATGTTTTGTTGCTACCCTATGTTCCCTCCTGTGCTCTCTGCATGTTTACTGCCTGAGAGTAACATCTTATTCCTTTGTATTGCACCATGTGCTTGTGTTTTGCAGTGTTGTGTATGTTATGCATTTCTTCATGACCTATTTCTCTTTTACCGTTAGTGAACAGCTCACCAGTACTTCTTTTCTACCCCCTTTCAAAAATTGGGGCCTATCCCACCAAAATAAAAATTACTTATGCCTCTCTGGCCTTCCCTTTCACCTCTCTTTCCCGGCTCAAATAAGCATCACCCCTCCTTACCCTTACCCAGCTTATTTTGGGTTCCTAGTAGAATGACGAAAACACATTTTGTCAAATGCATTTTCGTTGACACGTAGGTCAAATAGGCAAAACAGCGAAGTGGCTGTTCGGCGAATTCTTTCCCTGGGAAAGAAGTCTCTTGACCGCTTCATTGCTTTGCTGGGTTCTGAAGTGTAGTGTGGTCCCTTGTCCAGTATAGGTCCTGAGCATGAATGTACAACAGTTACTGACCTTAGGGTTAGGGTGCGGATTAAGGTAAGTGCATATGTATGAAAGTGTTTGCTGTTTTTTATTTTGCATTAGATGTATGGTTGAGTTATGTGTGTATGTGTTTTCAGCTGTTTACTTTTGTTTTGGGGGGGTAGAATTAGGGTTAAGATGTGTGTATGTGTTTGGAATTGTTTATGTAAATGTGCGAGAGTTACTGACCTTAGGGTTAGGGTGCGGGTTAAGGTAAGTGCATATGTTTTAAAATGTTTACTGTTTTTTTTTTCATTAGATGTATGGTTGGGTTACGTGCATATGTGTATTTAGTTGTTTACTGTTTTTTTGGGGGGATATAATTAGGGTTAGGGTATGTGTTTGGAAGTGTTTAATGTTTTTTTTTTTTGGGGGGGGGGTTGGAACAGTTATTTCTTTCCCTAGGAAAGAAATTGCTGTTCTGTAGTTTCGACATTTTCAGCTTTCACTGAAAATGTGTCGATGAAACATCATTTGCTGATTTCAGCATTCGGTGTTTATTCAATATATACTCGCTTATTTCCCCTGCTCCGTGTGTGTGTGTGTGTGTGTGTGTGTGTGTGTGTGTGTGTGTGTGTGTGTGTGTGTGTGTGTGTGTGTGTGTGTGTGTGTGTGTGTGTGTGTGTGTGTGTGTGTGTGTGTGTGTGTGTGTGTGTGTGTGTGTGTGTGTGTGTGTGTGTGTGCGTGTGTGTGTGTGTGTGTGTGTGTGTGTGTGTGTGTGTGCTCTCCTAAAATGTCCCACTCCCCACATTATTTTAGACACCTGTCTAATGCAAACTTTGTTATGTCCTCAGCTACCCTGCAGAATTCACAATAGTTTGATATTGTGAAAATCTATAGAGCCATATATTAACATGGTTTTGGTATGTACTTAAGTTGTATGCTATAAATTCTCAATTGTGTAAATAACTCTGCGGCATTTATTTCATGCATTCACCTCTGTTATATAACATACACATATAGTTGCTTACTATCTGTGACATATCTGTGTGCAATTTTACAAAAATATGCCATTGACAAAGTGAACTACTATTTCCTTTCAGGTGTTTTTAGCACACTGCATATTTTCATTGTAGCCTTTATAGTTGTGCTTAATGCTCAACACAAGATGGGTTGCCAACTGGCTCACGGACAGAACCCACACCGTGAAAGTAGCGGATTCCAAATACGACATCAGACCAGTGACAAGTGGAGTACCACAGGGTTCAGTCCTGGGTCCTCTCCTGTTTGGTATCTACTTCTCTGACGTGCAGGCCAACACAGAAGGTCTTTGGCTAACAAAGTTTGCAGATGACTGCAAACTAGGAACCATAATCAAAACTCCTAACGATGTGGACAAACTACAAAATGGCCTCACTGAGACAGATACCTGGTGTCAAAACCATGGCCTGAAGCTCAATGCCAAAAAGTGTATTGTCATCCCCTTTGGTAAAAACTTTGTACCCATGAACTACCACATAGCTGGTAGCCTACTTAATGCCGAAAATGTGATAAGAGACCTTGGGACACAGGTGGACAGTAGTCTCTCCTTTGATAATCACATCACCACAGTGGTCAGGAAATCCTTCTACGTGGCTCATCTCATCACAAAAGGATTCTCATCCAGAAAAAAAGAGGTAATTGTTCCCCTCTGCTCATCACTCATTAGACCCATTATAGAGTACAATGCCCCTTTTGGTGTGTACCTCACAACACATCTACAACAACTGGAAAGACCACAGAAATACCTCACAAAGAGGATTACTGGCCTCAAACAGATGCCCTATGCAGACCGTCTAAAAAAACTACAGCTTTACTCCATCGCATATCGCCTACTCAGGGGCGATCTCTGCCTAACATACAAAGCTATGTCAAACCCAGAGCTGTTGGACATGCTTCACTTAAAGAAATCCTAATCCCTCTGAGCTACACACTCTAGGGACCTAAACATTGTCACTAATAAACAGAACATGCTTGAGGGATAGATTCCTGTCCCAGAGAATTCACATACTCTGGAACAGACTACCTATCTATGTCAAACAGAGCTCCTCATTAACACTCTTCAAGAAAAATCTTGATGATTGGATGGAAAATGGGAAATTCACCCCTGGGGATCACTTCTGTGGCTCTGCTCGACAGGGGCACAGGAAAATAATTTTCTTGGGTGGCGAAAGCCAGGGTACATTTTTTGGCTAGGCTTGTATGGGCCTTAGGGCCAATAGCCTAGTACCTACCTATGAACCTATGAACACTTCTGCTTTCTACTTCAGAGCTTGGCAAATTGTGCTTGTCTGATTGCTAATTATGCATTAAATCTCA
>NC_056744.1:293782478-293852478 GCF_019279795.1 Protopterus annectens
CTCTTACCTTTTCAATCCAGTAATTTAATTCCCATTGTCTGAAGGCTAATGGTGCAGTGGTTAAGATATATGCCTTTCAAGCACAAAGTGCAGGGTTTGATTCTCACCACTGGCAAGAACTTAACTGATTGAAGATGTCTATTTTTGACCACCACAGATGGCATAATGGTTAAGGTGTTTGCCTTACAAACAGAAGGTGCAGGGTTTGATTCTCACATGGGGTAAGTGGCTAGGCTTAAAATGTCCTGCAAAGGCAGTTAGCCTAGTACCAGCCTATGAACAATATGTTTAGGGAGGGTGGTGGACTAATGGTTAAGGTGTTTGCCTTACAAACACAAGGTGCAGGGTTTGAGTCTCTCAAGGGATAATTGGCTAGGCTTAAAATGGCTCACAAGGGCAGTTAGCTTAGTATGAACCTATGAACCTATGAAAAAGAAAGGCTATCCCATAGCTCCCTGATGTCATGGCCCCTCCAGTTCTGTAACATACCATCCCCCAGCCATCTCTCTGTTTCCTTATCTGTATTTTTCTATTCTTTCTTCCCTGACCTTACCATCACTACCTCTGCATTTCCCATATACAACTTCTCAGAGAGTCTGCCTGGATGCCCCTTACTCATTGTTCCATATTTATGGCAGCCACATGTCTTCTAAAATCTGGCATACCTCAACCTACCATCTTTCTTGCCAGTCTAAGCATCCCCTTGCTTATTCTCCCTTTGCTACCTTTCCATACAAATCTGTCACATAATTTTTCTAATTGCTCAGCACATTTGTCTTGAGTCACCTAGATAAGTACATCATGATGCAGAGTACCATTACTCTAATCATCTCAATCATATTCCCGAATGAAGTGATCATACGAGCTTATCTATCCAACTCGTTGGTCACCCTATCCTCTACTTCCTTCATACTGTGACTTATCACCCCCTAGAGAACTTGAAAGACCCAAATCACTATAGAATTCAGCTCTCATTGTAATAAATATGGCTTTCTGTGGGATACATTATAAACCTTACTTCTCCCCAAAGGTTTTAAACAGTGTAAGGATTTCTAGTAGTGTGTTCTTTACTCTTTCTAATAAAAGTATACAGTCATCTGCTAATAAACTGATGCTGCTTCTCCACATCCCTTTGCTAACCAAAGGCTGTTGATTCTTTGTGCAACTTTTCTTTGATAAGAAGGAATAGACAAGGGAATGGTGGAGAGCCTTTCCCAATCCCCCTTCCTAGCTGTACAAGTTCAGACAAGTCTCCATTCAATGTTATCCTTATTTTAGGGGAAATATATGATGCTGTTTGTCCTTTCACTCACAACCCCTTCTCTGCCACCTGTTCTACTATTTTCTTCATAAAATCCCAATGTCTGATGTCTAATTCTGTTTGGAATTCCATCAGGACAGTCCTATCCTACAGATTCCCCTCATCCCACTCTAAACATCCAACATCAACCTCCAATAGTTATTTAAAGTTCTCCTCTTCACAAAACATGCTTATTTAACACCCTATAAACAAGGGTAAACTCTTTTCCAACCTGGCAGTAAGGACTGTGGTAAAAAATAACCTTTCCATCTATCTTGTACTAAGAAATAATGTTACTTGGATCCTCTGTCTTCTCCTTGTCTTGCATAGTACCATCAGATTCAGTTTGGTCACTGTGGCCAGTACAGTCGCTTTATACAGAGCATCATTTAGCATCTGTGTCATAAATCCATCAGTCTCTAACCCTTCATATCTATAATAATTTATTGACTGCCATTTTGTCCTTCTGCTTCCCCCATTAAGGTACTTCCTAGCTCCCAGCACTTCGTCACATCTTAGCCATACTGTGCATCTCCTGCATCTCTTCCTCCATACACTGTGGCACCTGTTATTTGTCAGATCAGCTCCTTACCTTTCGAATGTCTTTACACAATATATTATAATAGGTGCTGAATACTATAATATATTCTTAATGAGGGTGACATTTTAATTTATTTATTTGTCTTTGTTTACCAGGAAAGTCCGACTGGGTAATATCCATTTTCAGCGGAGACCCAGGGAGAAAAGCTGCATTTGTTTACATTGCATATATACTTAGTTCCAGATAAAAAAAGAGTAGTTATATTTCTATTTATATTTATACACAAACAGTAGTTATATTTATAACCCTCTTCTGTCTTTATGCTTCTAACGCAATTTCTTTGCCTTTGGCCCTTAAAGTCTCATACAAATACTGTTGAATCTATATAAATTTGCACCAATTATTTTGATCATTTCTGATCATTTCAGCAGATGCCTGTATCTGTTCTAATTACCTCAAACCTTCATCATACATATCCTACCCTTCCCTGTATTGACGATGTCTATTTCTTCCTGCAGCTTTGCAATTTCTCTCATTCTGTCTCCAGTTGTGTTATGCCATCCCTCTTTTCCTTCCGGTCCAGTTTGATACAATTCATTATGCCAGCTCTTCGTGCTGCTTTAATGCCATCCTATTCTGTTGCCAAACCCACTTTATCTGTTTTATTTTACATAACTGAAAAACATAACATGTCCTTAAGCCAGCTAAACTTTGATGCCAATCTCCGTTTCTCTGAATTCCATCCCCATGTTCCCTTTAAGAGGTTTCTACTTGTCAATCTATGATCTGTACTAGCTCTACTGCCTGAATTCCCTGAGTTTTGCCCAATAATACCCAGTGTACTAAAACTCTATGTAAACTATTTGCCTGCTTCCATTCATCTCTCAAAAAGGTCTATAATCTGCATTACACTGCCAAAGTCTTTTTGATATTTCTTATGAAATTCTAACCGCCCCCCCAAGAAATGAATTCAAGATGCAGAAGTACATTGAAATTCCCCCAAGTATACATCTGTCGCCTTCTCGTTTTCTTGTCATGCGATTTATGACTCAGGGTCACCATTAGGACCATACAAAGATGACACTATCAGCCCCTTCCCTTCTTTGCTCAGCCTAGCTCTCATCCAGTGCTCTGTTCATCTTTACATAATCTCCCAGCCCAAATCCTGCCACATTAAAATTCCAACATGTCTTTTCCTGTAATGCCTTGCACCATATACCCATATCAATCAGCACCCTTATTTTATATTGTCATCATGTCTGTCAGCTTCAGTTTTAACTTTAGGACCAACAATATGCCAGTTATTTCTCTCATCAGTTTGGTTCCAATCCTTTTCCTGTTGATCAGATTTGTAATCACCCAACATTGCTTGTTGCCAGTCTTAGTGCATACCCCTCCCCACCTCGACATTAGTCTCTTTGCTACTCCTTTGAAGCTACATGTAATGGTCTTTGGTTAGTATCATAAGCTCTACCAATGCTACTTCAAACCAGCAGCAGAAGACTATGAAGCGCGGGACATGATTCCCACGGCACACCGTTCTCTCCTCCTACCTGATCTCACTCCAATAACCTCATTCAAAATATCTGCCAAATACATTGGCGTGTATCTTCCTTTCATACATCCTCTTGGTAGCCAGTTAGAATGACGTGAGATAATTTAACTCAACATGCTCGATTTTCAGTTTGTCAAATAGCTCACTCTCCCTTATAATCTACTAAAATGTGTATCCCAGGATAAACATTCCACAGACAAACCTCAGAAATGCAACCATTTTAAAGTAACATGAAAAATTTTAGTCACCACTTAACATAAAGGATTGCAGTATAACATTTTATATCCATACATCATCATATAATAAAGAAAATGACTACTATCTACTGCAATATTTTTCCTAAAATGTTCAACTATTTCAACAAATTAACTACAAATAGGAATAACTTGGTATCATGGCTTAAAAATGTAACAAAGCATACATTACATCTGCATATAAAAAAACTTACAGCATCTCAGTTCAGTTTCTCACATATTAGTAATTGCAAACACAAAAAAAAATATGACCTCCTTAATGTCTATGGAAAATATTTTGGATGCCCCACAAGGCTATAATCCTGCTGCCTATAGATCAACAGTTACTTCAAAACTGTAATCACCTTCATCTAAGTTACTTATGCAGCCAGTAACTACAGATGCAACCATGAGTAGTCTTACTTTAAATTATTACTCTGCTTATGAAGATCTAAACAATTTATTTATTCAAAGCACTTTTCAAAGTAACTTCATAACCATTATTCAATAATGTGAGTGAATTCTCTAAATTCTTCACTTGTCCTCTTCCTTTTGCACACCTTTTTTCACTGACTATAGTGAGTCATCTGATTTCTCTTTCTAAATATTTTCCTCTTAAAGTACTTTCTTCTTAACAACGTGTATCTTGGGCAGTAGGGTCATGTATGTAATTTTTAACAGCAGAAATAAAGTGAGAAAATCTGGACTGATCGGGATTCTGTATCCTCTGGTAGAAACTGTCCACACCCTGCCCCACCCCAATTTGCATATAATTACTAGACTATCACCTTCTTCTTTTCTCCTCTGACCATGCCAGCTCTCTATAGAACCTTCTAGATCAGCCCAGAAGATTTGCCATTGCAGTCAACTCCTTCAGCTCTCCCAATCACAGTTTCTGTACTAGGATGGCCCAACCTATAATCACGGCACTCGTCATTCTTGTGACCTCTGCATATTCCTCCACGATAGCCTCCTTTCATTTTGTTCTTTAAGGGGTGTGTTATCTCTAATCCTTTCATCTGATCCATTCTTGGATTGTTCTCTTGACCTCTTATTCAAAACATTAGTCTCCCAGTCCCTGTGTAAATTGTGAAATGTGTCAGCTGATTGGTCCCCTCCACGTCCTACAAACAGTACTCTTTGTGCCACCTCACTTTGCATTTGACTCATTTGTTGAGTGTGGGCCTGCACCTCCATTGAAACACCAGCTGAGCTTCCTTCCTCCCATCACGTCTCTACTTCCAACCACTGTATTAAAAAAGTCTCGTAACTTTTTCAAGGCTGGCAACTCAATACACTAACCCTTTTCCACAATATTCACAACTGGGAAAGGTAACTCAATGTAGCTACTGCCCCACTTCCAACATGGCTGCTCACTGATCAACAGCTTAACTTCATCTCTCCCAGTATGAAAACAGTAACTGAGAAACAACAGCCAGTGATATTGTCAGCTTGAGTAAAATTCAGTTACTGACTAGTAAGTACACTGCCTGGATGCCAACAAACAAGAAACTAAGAGAACTTAAAAGAAAATCAACTAGAAAAGGTCAAGAGAAAACAGTGACTGGGAAGAATCCTGTACCTGTTCAGCAAAAAGCAGTTCAAGCTCCAGTTTTGGTGAAGGACATGGCTTCCAGTAATCTAAAGGAAAAAGTACATCAAATGTGCTCAGAGCTGATTAAAATAAATGAAACACTGAAGGAGTATATCAACTCAAATAACAAAAGGCTAGAAGAATAGAAAAAGCTTTAAACAGATATTCATATGAGCTGATAAAACTCCAAAAATCAGAGGGTGAAATGAATAAAAGGTTGACTGAGTATGAGACTGCTCAAGAAGAGATGTTTCAAAAATGGTAGAATTAAAGGTCTGAGCATATAGGGAGAATCTGAGATTTTCTGCTGTACCAGAAAAAAAAAAACTAGAAGGATCAGACTGTATTAATTTTATGAAGGCTCAAATTAGTAAATAGACTGACATTCCACAGTAGGAACTGTTAACTGAAATGATACACAGTGTGTATACTCCAAACCTGGCTGCAATAAAGCAGCCAAGACCTTTATCATTAAATATGCAAACCTATCAGCAGAAACAGTTGATCCTATCAAAACTATGACAAAAGGGCAAAGTATTAAAAGTTGGAGGCAGTAAAGTGATTGTGGAAATTATTCACTGTACACCAGGCAGAAGAGAAACAAATTTATTCCAATAATCAGTGAAAATTGAGAGGCAGATGTAAGATTCAAGATACAGTATCCAGTTGTTTTCCAAATATTTTTTTTCTGTAGGATCAAAGTAATTTTTTTGATGCAGAACAGGCCAATACGGAAATGTAAAAGTTTCTCCAACAAAAGTGAGCCATCAGGCAGAAGAGGATTCTACTTCTCATTCTTCTGATAACAAAGCATAGAGACTTTGCCAGTGAAATCTTTTTCACTGCTCTAAACAAAATGCTTGAGTGACAGAGAAAAGCACATGAATAGAAATAAAAATCAGGAGTACCTTGAAATTGAACCATAATCTGGAATTAGGAGATTCAAGTGAACAGGAAGAACATAGGCAACATGGAAATCAATGAATAAATGTGAGACTGCAAAGCATCAGTCATGTTTTTAAAATACGGTTTTATGAAAATAAGTGGAAAGAGTGGACTTTTGTTGACTTTGTTTACTTTGTGGAGAACTGAAAAACATGTGCCTCATTTCATGTCATTAATGTTTGGAAGAACTATAAGGGGAAGAAAAATGAAATGGTAACTGTAAGTAAAACACTTTCTGTTCTTAACAGCATTTCTATGAAACCTTTTACAATTTAAATTGAATATTTTATAGTAAAGGAGTTTAGTTGTTCTTGTATGTGATAAAGAAAACATTACTTTTTCTTCTTCTTCTCGTTCTTCCTTTTTTATTTGTGGTATTAAGAAATGTAGGCATTCCAGTGCATGAAAGGAAGAAAAGCTAGAAAGAAGCATGTTAAAGTTAATAGGCTGTAATCTTGGGTTGTTGAGGTAGGGGATGGGGCACAAAAGTACACAGATCATAATATATCTAGAGATAATATGTTTTCTCTTACTTTTTCATAGGTGAATGTCTGAATTAAGACCTTTGGCTTAACTGGAAACAAGTAAACATGAGAACAGAGCATGTAATGAAAAGCTTTCCTTTAGCAGCAAATGTTTCAGCTTGTGTTTCAGGCTGAAGCAGAGGACTACATTTTTCTTTTTCTCTTATATTTCCATGCAGACAAGTTGATAATAGAGTGATAAAAGACAGAATATTGTTTTTTTTTCAAGGTTAAAAGTTAATGATTTCTGAAAGTATAGAAGTTGTTTTTTTCATCTGAGGGAATAAAGATAAAAAAGAACAGACATCAATTAGTCTAGGTATGAGCATAGGCAATAACATGTGCCTTAGCATGGATAATCTCAATTTCAGGTTAATTAGGGCTTGTGTTAGCAGCTGTCTATTTGGCACAAATGTTGCTGTTAGGATGGTTAAGCTTTATTATTTGAACATTTATATAATTATCTTTGCTTGTATTAAGTTAGCACATCATGGGGTATTCTGGGTGTGTATGTCTTTTTTGTTTGTTTTAGTGTTTTTATTATAACAAAAAGTCTTGTTAAATGTGACATAGTTTCCAATGCTGATCATAAGACAAAACTGTATAAAGGATTAACCTGCCAAACTTTAATGGGTGCATGAATCACAAAATCTGGAAATAGATATTTAAAAAGCTGCCATAAATAAGAACTGAGAATACAGACTTCTTATCATAAATGCAACACTTTCCATATTATCTTGGAATATGAATGGTCTCACAGGTATAGAGAAAAGGAAGAATACTTAATTACATTATGAAATGCAGAGTGCAAATAGTAATGCTACAGGAGACACATTTGGAAATAACTGAGTATGTGAATTTAATAAAGAAAGGATTTCAGGAAGGATATTTTGCATAATATCAAGGAAAAAGGAAAATAGGAGTACTTATATTAATTGCAAAGGAGCTCCAGTAGTGACAGAAGAGGGGAAGAAAGACAATAATGGCAGGTTTGTGGTAGTAAGGGGCTACTGGCAAGGGATGAGGAGCATGCCGGCATGTATTTATATTCCACCTAAAACCTCTATTATGGGGAAAAATAATCATCTTTCAACAGGGAATATTACTTATAGGTGGGGGCTCAAATTTGATTTGCAAAAATGAGGATGTGTCTGTGGGGCCTAGAATGGAAAATATAACAAAAGAGGGTAGATTTCTTCAAAAATTTATGAAAATATTTGGTTTGAAAAACATGAATTCAGTAGTAAGAACTCGTAGAGAATTTACATATTATTCCTTAAGGTACAATAACTGGGCAAGACTAGACATAAATTATATTTCATAAGAACATGTGCATTTAATTGAGAATGTTGACACACATCCAGTTACTATTTCAGATCATACATGTAACAATACAGGGTAATGACGTAAAGATGAGACATGGTGCTTCCCTCCAATCTGTTAAAAAGAGAGGAATTTAAGGAATGTGTAGTGAAAATTACCTGTAAGTTATTAGGGGAGATAAAAAATACTCCAGACGTTATAGCTAGTAAGTGAGATAAATGAATGTGGCATTTAAAAATAGGGAAGAAATAAAAGAAAAAGAGATCTGGTTAAGAATTAGTAAGAATTATTTAGAGGGGCTGACAATGGTTAAAGTATTACAAATAAGGTGAGTCTCCTAGAAGAAGAAGAAGTGTAACTGCAGAGTGCTAAAGAGAAAATATGGGAATACCTGGATAGTATGCATAACTTTAAAAATATTGCTGTTAAACAACTGGTTTTTGATAATAACTCCAAGGCACAAAAATTTGTGGTACAGCAACTTAGGCAAAATAAAGTAAAAAGGGGTTTTGCCAGACTTATGGAGCCTATAACAAGAAAGGTAACCAGAGATCCTGTAGAGATATTAGATATATTTTGGAAATTGTATGAACATTTGTATGAATAAGAGCAATGGGAAAAAATCAAGAAAAAGAACAAATGGAAATATTAATGGAAGACTTAAATATGACAATGTTCAAGGTAGACGAGGCTCAACAACTAACAGTTAAGATAGGAGATGAGATAAAATTGGTGATGTATAACCAATCTGCAGGAAAGTTTCTAGGTATAGATCATATTCTGGTGGAAGTTTGGAAGCTAGGAGAGAAGAAGGTGATAACATTCTGGAAGGTTTTGTTTGTCAGTGTTTTAAAAAGGAAGAAGGGCACCAATATCCTGTAAAAAAGCTATGGTGACTGTAATACATAAAGATGGAAAAGACCCATTTGATTTAGCTTCATATAGGCCCATTTAAATTTTAAACCATGATTATAAAGTGTTTATGTCTATAATGGCTAAAAGAATTATGAAAGTGATTCCAGAATTGATAGATATGGACTAACATTTGACAACATTAATAGAGCAATGCTGCTCCAGATGGAAGCAAAATTCAAGAAAATTCCACTGTTATTGGTGGGTGTTGATATAGAGAAAGCAATCAACAGTGTAAGCTTGGATTTTATGAGCAGGGCAATAATAGAAGCATTTGCATTTCCTGATACAAACAATAAGGTTAACTGGATGGATATATCAGGGATCAGAGGCAAAAATCAAACTGGGAAGGTTCCTCCCTGATAAGCCGCATCTGAACAGAGGAATCAGGTAGGGGTGTTCTCCTTCCCTTTGTTATTTGCGTTATATTTAAAACCATTGGCAAAGGAAATAAGGGACTCAAAAATTCAAGATATAATTAGTATTGAGCTCAAGAAATGCTGACTTTATTTGCAGATGATACTATTTTGTACTTGATGGAAACAGAAAAGGACATCTCAGTATTGTGGAATAATCTGAGACAGTTCCATTTTTTTGGTGGGGGAATATACAATTAATGAAGATAAAACAAAGGTATAGCTGTAAGCTATGCACCTACAGCTGAATGAGTTCAGCAATACTTATATTTATGGGTACATAATAAAATTAAGTATTTAGGAGTATGGATTTAAAAAGATTCTGTTATGGCAGCTAAGGATATGTGGGAAGAGACTTAATAAAAGATAATACAAAAACTGAGAAACTGGAAGCTGTTGCCTGTGGATGTGGATAGCAAGATACAAGCAGTAAAATGTTTTAGTTCTTTAGTTTTATACACAGGTCAGGCATAATTTTATCAACCAGAAGTTGTGGATGGTAATTAATAAAGAGCTGAAGTATTTTACTTGGGAGGGAAGACATCAAGAGCCAACAGGGATAAGAAGATCCTCCTAGCGTAACAAGGTGGTTTAGGATTACCTGATTTGAGGGGATATTTTAGAGCTACACAATTAAGGTTCTTATACATAACACAAGCAGAAAGTTACAATTCAAAGTGGAAAGGGATGATGATGAATTGGGGGGGGGGGTAATTCAAGAAATAAGGAAAGAGTGGGACTTTGGACACAGATCCTTAACAGCAACAGTCATACAGAATATTATATTCGTAAAGTAGCAGAAAGTATACTAAGAACTAAGCCAACATGAGATTGGAGAAAGGAAACTCTGCCAATAGGGAGATGGAGCTGGAATTTACTGGAGGAAGCTGGCAAAAGAACCAATGTATCAGGAACAAATAAACAGTGAGGGAAAGATAATAAAATGGGCAGAGGCCAAGAGGACATTTGGACTGCATACTAGTGATTACCTTCCATATCAGGGATTGTTATAAGGTATAGACAAAGAAAAAGGGACAGGGGAATTCTAAATGAAAGACCTGCACTGATTGAATTTATTTGTTTGTTTGTTTGTTTGTCTTTGTTTACCGGGAAAGTTCAACAGGGTAATACTCATTTTCAGCAGAGGCCTGGGGAGAAAAGCTCCATTTGCTTACATTGCATTATACTAAGTTCCAGTTAAGCACAGAATAGTTACATTTCTATTTACATTTATACACAAACAGTAGTTATATTTATACATATACATTCTAAGATTTACAGAGGTAGAAGTTACTAAACCGAAAGCACACATACAACATAATGGATTGTACAGGCAGCAGTTATATATAAAAATTGTTTTGTCATTTCAGTAAGAGGTTGAGAATATTGTGTTTAAGGAGCGCATTTGGATAGTATTGTACAGTGAAAAAGTTTTAGCCCTTTGATGAGCATATACAGGACCAGGATTAGTTAAGATGTTTAAGCAGTGGTTTAAAACTACTGAGTTTGTTGGTGAGGTTTATTTGTGTGTGGGTACTATTCCAGAGTTTAGCAATGTACTGGAAGTAGAGCAAGTCTCCTGCAACACTATTTGACTTATTTGTAAGTAATAAGAATTTGTTACTAGACTGGAGGTCCCTTGCTAGACAGTAGGTCAGTAATAAGTTAATTAGTGCAGGGCATTTTTCTGGGTGATGAATGAGTTTGTGTAGTCAGTTGTGAATATATTAGACATATGTATAGCTCCCAAATATGCAACAAAATAAAGAAGATGTAGGATTTTTTCCTGGAACTGTCCACCTAAATACATCTATACCCCAAGCAGACTCAAAAAAATGTTTCCTCAGATAGATGGCGAATGTTGTCAGTGTAATGGGGAAGAAAGAGTTACCTGGGAGCATAAGTTCTCAAAGAGTAATAAGTTGGCAGACTTTATAAATTCCCTGTGGAGTACTCTGTCAGGAATACTGGGTGAGCAAATGAGTGTAACAAATGAAATTTTTTTTTGACCTACGATACAGGATTTGAATTTTTTAGACATAGTAAGGCCTTATTGCGTTTAATTCTGGTGGCTAGAAAATGGAAATTAAAATCTAAACAAACTCTACTTGAAGCAGTGAATATTGCAACACATATAAAATAGCAGACGGCTGGATCCTTAGAAATAGCTAGGAATAAATTACGTAAAAAACAGAAACATAGGGAATAATACATGCAGAAAATGTTTGGAGGAGGAACAAGGTTTAAGAGAAGGCAGGAATTGAACAATTTATGTAATGTTCAAAATATCTAAAAGTCATAACATCGAATCTCAAAACATTGAAAACTACAAAGCAATTATAAATAACATCTCACACACTGTTTACTACATTTTTGCAGGGGGCAAGTCCCCCCTGCACCCCCAAGTGCCCCCCCCACACACACACACACACACACACACCTCCCGTAAATTAAATATACCAACTCCAAGATCGCACTACAGTGGGGGAAAAAGTTAATTTCCTAACCCCACTGTAGTGCGTTCTCGGAGTTGGTATATTTAATTTACTGGGGGGAGGAGCCCCCCACATGGGGGTGCAGGAGGGCTTGTCCCCCTGTAGAAACATAGTAAACAGTGTGTGGTATGTTATTTATATTTGCTTTGTAGTTTTCAATGTTTTAAGATTCAATGTTATGAGTTTTAGATGTTATGAAGTTTAGATGTTATGGTCTTTATGTTTTGAGTTTAGATGTTATGAAGAGTAGATGTTTTGATAGGTAACCATATTATATATATATATATATATATATATATATATATATATATATATAAAACAATGTAAGTGAAGTATAATGTTTGTAAATGTGAACTTGTTAGTATGGTTTGATTACTTTTATATAAAAGCAAGTTTTCCAGTGTCACAAGAGATAATTCAATACAAGTGTTTTAAAAATGTAATTACTGCCCTTTTTTTCTTAGAAATGCAAAGCACCAGCATCCATGTGCTTCACTGAGACTGTCTAGATTGGACAGTTTATATCAAACAAGCCCCTCAGAGTCTAGACTGGGAACTTGGTCTGGATGCTTTATATATATTTTTCCCACAGGTACAAGCTGCGTCAGGAACTGATCTTTGACAGAGAGCACTACAAATCCATACCCTTAATCCTTTGGCAATAACCCTCTTTAAGAGAAGCCTTTATCCTAGTCAGTTCCTTCTTTTGAAGAGCAACAAGATTTGCTTTGGTTAGAAATGCAAAACACCTGACATTTCTTCCTTTGTTTGTATAAACTAGGTGGAAAGTCATCTACAATCCTCACTCACAGAACTGCTACCATTAATCCTTTATGTAACAATGCCCAGCTAATTATCCATTCCCCAGCTAATTATCCATTCCCCTAAATCTGAAACTATGACACTTTACAATAGGTGGCAAGTCTTTTTGATGCCTTCCAGTCAGGTAACCAACATGAGTAACAGTGTACACCACCAAAATTCCAAGAGCAAAACACTGCCCCAGTAGTCACGATCCTCAGTTGTATTAAGTTTAAGTGCTTCTGTTCAGTAAAGTATGAACTTCATTAGAAACTAATCACACACCCACTTTACTTCCTTTTTAAACAGGAAAGGAAGCAAAAACAGTGAATGAATTTAAAGAAACAGACACATAAAAGCAGCTATTTACAACAAAAATATGCATGTAGAATAAAAAGCTAAAAACATTATGACTACCAAATATATATATATATATATATATATATATATATATATATATATATATATATATATATATACAGGGTGAAAAAACTTAGTAAATTCAATATTCACCCTCCATAATGGGCCCTATCAATTTGGGGGTCCAAGAAATCAGTCACCTGAGCATCTTGCACTAAATTTATAACCCATACCTTTACAAATCTTATTTTATAACGCCTCTTTATCCCTTCCCTCTGGCTTCCCTTCTTTCTTTTTACTAAGTTGACATTATTGTAGAAAAAAACAGTAATTGTAGGAAAGTAATCAGCCATGAATATGGAGCACTTCTTAGCTTCTGTTTTAACCAGAGTACTGGATTGCAAAGAAAGAGTTTTCCTCCTTTTAGTCATATAACATCCAAAAAAAGGATCAACCCACTAGCTGTTATTGTTATCCAGGAAACTAAAGTAGCTGCTGTTTGTGTGTGTGTGTGTGTGTGTGTGTGTGTGTGTGTGTGTGTGTGTGTGTGTGTGTGTGTGTGTGTGTGTGTGTGCACACGCTCATGTGTGTACTCCTGTCTAAGAATGTCTGCCTGCATATATATTGGAGCTCTATACATATGCCATACAATGTTTACAATATTCTTGCTCCTGAGTCGAAAGTAGTAATTAAAGCAGGATTTTGGACAACAGTCAACATTTTCTCCTGCCAGTTAACTTTCTCAAAATGCTGAAATATAGTAGGCTTGACCTTTTATAGCTGACATGTAAATACGAGGATTCACTCAGCCATAATTCCACTTGCCTGAATTTATTTAGTCACCACAGTGCCAAAGATAAAAATCTCTTCGTGAAACATACGCACTGGGCCATCTTTGATTTCTGCATATTGTACAATCAACCTTAATAATAATTGTCCAGATATCGAATTATTCAAACAAATGAATACTCAGGAGCTAATGGAGCATGAATAATTATCATGAATTTTAGTTACAAAATGCCCACTTAAAGAAGAGGGCAATTCATTCCATATTATACATTAATGTGACATATAACTTGAGGTATGTTTAAAAGAGCACTCAAAATTATATATATTTCATTTTCTCTGATGCTGATCCATGTTTTTTTTTTGTTTGAAGTTAAAACTGACTGCAGCTGAAGGTTCACATGAAGCACCCCAAAAACTGTAGCATACTGTGGTAGGTACAAAATAAAGTTGAGTATTGCATGTATTTACAAAGAATTATTATGATGTGTGCTCAACCCATATCTATGACTAATGAAACACCATTTAGCCAGACCTCACATCTGTCCCAATTTTGCAGGAACGTACCTATTTTCAGGCTTGATTTACCCATGCACATGATGTAACTGTTTGTTGCAGTAATGTCACTATTTTCAGGCTAAATTTTCCCATTTGCACAATTTTCTGAATCCTTTTCATCGTGTGATTTTTCAAACTGTGAAGTGCACAGAAAAACACAATACATCACCAAGATTCTAGGGGCGCCAATAATTTCAAGAAAGGGATCACACATCTGACATCTCCCCTTTTTAGAAGCAAAAATTAACGACATTGTGTGGCAGAATTTTACAATAAGTCAATAAAGCCTACAGATTTTACACTGTCTCTCTGATGATGTGCTTATATTCTCCCGTCATTTTTGTCACTCTCTTTGTTTTAACCATGTGTTTCTGAGTAGTATCCCACATTCCTACGGGAAGCAGATAGACTTAGGTGCTATTTAGTATTCAAATGTTATGCTAAATAGATTTTCAGATATTTGGTTGTGTGCATCTGCCTTTCAAGTGCCTTTGTACCTATTTTCAATGACTGCAAGCTGATAGTATGAATTCACCCCACTCTGACAAAAATAATGATACATAAGTGGAAAGGACAAACAAGGCCTTACAACTTTTGGTGTATAATGCAGAATTTGCAGGGTGCATGACTAAAAGATAATGCTAATGTAGTCAGCTATGAAAAGTATAGTTATATGTAGTCAACTGCATTCATGATCAACCTTCTAGAGTACGTAGCATATCATTGCTGGAGCGTTCCTGTGTCCTGAAAGAGTGCTCTTCAAACTATCTAGAGATATAATGTAATGAAGAAAGTCGGAAACTAAATGTCAAGTGGTTCACTCACCAAAGCAAAAAACCACAATAACAACAAAAGTGGTGAACCAGCCACTGAGGACAATGCGTTATAGTACTCCTGTATTCTCAGCCGAGAACGCTGGCAATAAAATCAGCAAAAAGCAATCCCAAACAGACCAAACCACACACAGAACTGCCACAGCTGTGCTGAACAAAGAACGATGGCTCTTCTTTGTAAGAATAAAAATCCTTTAATCGAAACCACATACAGGAACAGAAAGAATAAGCGCTTTCACGCGGTACAACCGCGCTTCTTCAGATTTCATTTAGGTGTAACAAACATCTAGCTTATATTCCGCTCCAGGCGGGAACTCAATTCAATTAATTAAATTAATTAAGTTAAATAGTCAATTAGTAAACTTGCTGCTAGGCAACTGTTGCTTAGCACATCCAGCAGACATTATATAAAAAACTGAGCATGAGATATCTCAATATACATATAGTTGCTAAAAGATCAGTGTATATATTTCATTCTGTTAAATCATAGCCATAGCCACAGTCAACTCTTAGAACCATTAATAAAAAATAAAAAATACCATGTTCATGGACATTAAGACAGCAAACTCAAACCATATTTATATGAACTATTGGCAGATCAAACATGTCACGATATATTATAATCAAAAACAATCGAGACATTCGAACGCATCATTGTTGCTGTGGGTAGATCCTGACCACAGAAGATGTACATTTGTAGCATTTATTATCATACATCTAAAGCAACACAGGTCTCAGTCCTCTTAACGATCGTATACAACTCTAAAGTCTGAAACCAACCTACACGGTTGCATTTAGCAGAACACGTCAATATGGTAACAAAAATACAAATGTATCATGTCGTGTATATAACTATGAAATCTTGTTATAAGTATTAGATGTCAAATTACTTACACTCAGCTAAATCCAATTCACTGAACAAGCCAATGTAAAACAGAAAGTTCAAACCTAACATCACTGTATAACGCTCTGACGCCATAACGTTATGGCTGCCAGATTCAGATATAATTTAAAGCGACAGTAGATATATCTAGTGTCTGCCATTATTTTCATTGTAAGCTATAAATGGGATGTCAATAGAAACGTCTCTGCTATAGACCCTATCTATCTAGAACACTAAATATTAAGTATTTATTAAATAAACGCAAATAATTCAGACAAATATATACCTATATATGTAATGTGAACTTCCATGCTCATCATCCTCTTACGAACATGTAATATCTCTTATTGAATATAAACAATAATCCATATGGCATCCTGTCACGTAAACGGATTATATACTAGATATACTATCAAATTCCTCCTAAGACTTCTAAAATACAACTAAAACATAACATGCTATATATAAAAACATAACATGCTATATATAAAAATCTTATCTGAAGGGCTAATTCAGCTATCAAAAAAGGCTCAAACAAACAGCTCTCTGAGGTCATAGATGGAAAATTCAAACAAATATCAAATAAAGATATATAACTAAATATGCATCCTAAACAATCAAAAACAAATAAAAAGATGTATATAAAAATATATATATAAGACATAGAGCATATACATAGTTGAAACTACCCAAAGGAATTTTGATGTGTATATGTATCTCATAAAACAATAAATATCTAACAATAATAAATGACTGCTATACATGTTGTGTAGCAACTCTGTTTAGCATAACCTAACATATTTTGACTATAATCTAAAGGCATTGTATCAAAAAATAATAAAAATAAAAATGAAAAATGTATCTATATATAAAACATTAACAACTGTAGCATGTTAATTGTAGTCAAAAATTATTCATGATCAAAAATTATTTAAAAGCCCATAAATGATAACTCGAGATACATTTATCTACATTTCTCTCATCGTTGATGCCTGAGTGATGACAACGAAAGATTAAACCTATTACATTCTCATCGAGACAACAACACTGGCTTTAGAGATATGGAGCTGTTAGCCCCTGGTGTTAAATGAGCTCCTAATTTCAGGATCCATTGCAGTTCCGCAGTAGCTAAAATGTTATCCTTGTTTCCTCCTCTATTATTATTAATCACCAATTGCAAAACCCTAAAGGTAAAACAATGTGATGGATGTTCTATTACATGTTTTGCAAGTGCATTAGTTTCTACCTTTTTTCTAATATCATAGAGGTGATTGTATATCCGTTCATGTAGTTTCCTTTTGGTTAAGCCTACATAGAACGTTGTGCATTTGATGCATGTAGCAAGATATATAACATTGGTTGAATTACAGTTAGCATAAAAGTGCGGTATAAAACATAATCCCTGGTTGGATGTTTAAATGGCTGTTCTTTCGTGATAAAACTGCATCTTTTGCAATTATAGCATGGATAAGTGCCTTGTTTGTGTGAAACAACTGTGGAATTCATACAAGTCTCTAAAGAGGTATGAGCATCTATGCAGAGCATCCTTTTCAAATTCTTACTATTCTTATATATAAAGCTAGGGTGTTCCCTATAAATCTACTAGTTATAGGATCCATGACTAGCAAGTGCCAGTTGTCACGAACAACCTTCTGTATTCTGTTAATATCACTGGTATATGTGATCAAAAATCTAACAAAACCACTAGAGATGGGGCTTTTCCTACTGTAATATGAGTTCACTCGAGTTATTGATCTATGTATAGGGGGTACATCATTGGGTATGACATCACCCAATATTCTATGTTTAATACATTCAATCATTTCTATATCATATCCTCTGCTCACAAAAAGATCATATAGAGTCGAGGCCTCCTTAACAATATCTTCCTCTTTGCTACAAAGTTTCTTAACCCTTGAAAATTGACTGCCTACAATCCCCTTGAAAACATGTCTGGGGTGCATGCTATCAAAAGTTAACAGTGAATTACGCCACAAAGGTTTCCTGTATAAAGTAGAAATGACGCCTCCCTCAGATGTAAAGCGTAAAGTTACATCTAGAAAGTCAATATGTGTAATAGATGATTCAATAGTAAACCTCAAGAAGCTGCTGGTGGCTTCCAGGTTTCTAAAAAAGATGTTAAAGGATGATATATCACCTGCCCAGATGATAATAATATCATCCACGAAACGTCTATACAATTTCACATGTCTAAAGCTCTCATGTGAAAAGAGAAACTGTTTCTCCCACCAAAGGACAACCAAGTTGGCATAGGTATTGGCACAGGGGGTGCCCATGGCTACCCCCCATCTCTGTAAATAATACCTATCACCAAATAGAAACACATTATTGGATAGAATAAGTTCAAGTAACTGACTTACAAGGATGTTCCTATCATTACTAAAAGAAGGCTCTTTACTCAGAAGCTGCCTGATGCTCTCTAACCCCTCATTGTTAGGTATTGAAGTAAATAGGCTTTTAACATCCAAAGTAATAAAAATGTGTTCCTGGCTCATATCCAACTTGATGCCCTTAATGGTGTCAAGGAGATCATAAGTGTCTCTCAATATAGTTGTACATTCATTCACAATCGGTCTCAGCATGTCTTCAACTAACTTAGATATATGAGCTGTTACCCAATGTTCACCTGATACTATAGGTCTATAAGGTATCGGTGTATAGTTCATATAAATATGGTTTGAGTTTGCTGTCTTAATGTCCATGAACATGGTATTTTTTATTTTTTATTAATGGTTCTAAGAGTTGACTGTGGCTATGGCTATGATTTAACAGAATGAAATATATACACTGATCTTTTAGCAACTATATGTATATTGAGATATCTCATGCTCAGTTTTTTATATAATGTCTGCTGGATGTGCTAAGCAACAGTTGCCTAGCAGCAAGTTTACTAATTGACTATTTAACTTAATTAATTTAATTAATTGAATTGAGTTCCCGCCTGGAGCGGAATATAAGCTAGATGTTTGTTACACCTAAATGAAATCTGAAGAAGCGCGGTTGTACCGCGTGAAAGCGCTTATTCTTTCTGTTCCTGTATGTGGTTTCGATTAAAGGATTTTTATTCTTACAAAGAAGAGCCATCGTTCTTTGTTCAGCACAGCTGTGGCAGTTCTGTGTGTGGTTTGGTCTGTTTGGGATTGCTTTTTGCTGATTTTATTGCCAGCGTTCTCGGCTGAGAATACAGGAGTACTATAACGCATTGTCCTCAGTGGCTGGTTCACCACTTTTGTTGTTATTATCTAGAGATATACAGAGCTGAGTATATTTTTCTGGCACTTCAGAGTTGCGTACTGGTAATTGTTGTTTGACTAATATTATATCATTGCTGGCTGACTTCAGAGTTGTGCACTGTTATTTTTGCTTCACTGCATAGTTTTTCAGATCTCTGCTGAAGGTGTTGGTTTTCCCATACTCACCCTCCCTATTCCTGTGTTGTTGTTTAAATTTGGAGGTTTTTGCAGTTGCCCACCCCCACTGTAGATTTGATCTGGGACACTCCCCCCAGTCCCATCTCTTTACCTCATTCTACCTAATAGACTCCTTCTCCATTGTTTTTAGTCATTTTTAATTTAATTGCATTTTTTAAACTGTTTGGTCTAACATTGCTACATACTCAAGTGTGCTAGCTTGCACTGCATTTGAATTGTTTTGACTCCTGTTTTAGCTACTTTTCTGTATATATAAAAAATATACCTCTCCTGTAACTAGTGTAGTCCAGATTCAGATTTGCTGTATCCAGGACTGTATGTAAGCTTCTGAGCCCCCCACCAAGCTTTCTGTGTTGGAGGGAAGCCTTCTAGCTTATCAGTGGGAGTGGTAAGCACTAGGTAACCTATCTACCACATAAGGAGTGGTTCGGGCCCAGAAATTGTAGTTATTAGCCATTTGGGCAGTTTTTCCATCTCTCTCAACTTTCTGATTTAAAAGCCCACATTTGCACTTGTTTTCCCCCCTTTCCTGTAACTAGTTTAGTCCAGATACAGATTCTTACTTTTAGCACTTGAATTTGCTTATTCATGATCAGCACGTGTTCAGAACTTGTAAGCACTAAATAACCTACTAATTACTACAGCACTCAACCTTCCTCATTACCTAGAGGAAAACAGTTTTGGTACTTACTTTTCTCACTTGCTTAGAGAAAAACAGCTCTTGTACTCACTTTCCTCACTTATCTAGAGGAAAATAGTTTTTTTATTAGGCATGTCCAAGGGTCAGCTCCCAGTGTTCTCTCCTCTCTATCTGATGAATCTGGGCATCTTGGGGCAATGTCTAAATTGCCTCATGTACACAGACAACCCTCTCCTCCTACCACCCAACACTACAACCTGTGAGAGATGCACTTATCTAGCCAAACTGGAGGTAAAGCTCTCTCCAATCAAGACTGAACTTGACAGTCAAGAGGAGAAGGTAAACACTTGCACCACACCACACTCATCACATAGTATCACTAAATCTACACCACCAAAATCCACACATAGAAACACAAAAACATTCGCGGAGGCTCTCAATAATAATTTGCTCAAGCAACAGACCTCCAAAGCAGAAATGCAAGCAACCTCCACCCCCCAACACAACCCAAATGACACATAGCCCGCAGACTCAGTGTGCCACTCAACCTCAGCCAATAAGGCAAAACAACGTACCCAACACACTAGTCATAGGTGACTCTATAGTCAGGCACACCGATGTCCCACTCACCAGGCTAAACAAGGAGAAGGTTACTGTCAGCTGCCTGTCAGGTGCCAGGATCCGCCACATAACCCACGCACTCAGGTCACTCCACAACAAGTACAAATATGACTCTGTCATTGTCCATGTTGGTGTGAACGACCTGAGACATACCTCCCTGGACTACATGAAAAGAGACATGGAAGAGCTCTCCGATCTTGTAGCCCAGGCAGGTATGACCCTAGCCCTGAGTAGCATTCTGCCATCACCCAGAATGATGCCGCAGTACAAGGACAAAATGATTGACTTCAACAATTGGCTAAGCTTCTGGTGCCATTCTAAAGGGATCCAGTATCTGACTGCCTGGGATGACATGGTCGACAGACCACGATGCTTTGCCAGAGATGGTCTACACCTGTCACCCCTGGGATTCTGGATACTGGCTAAGGTTCTTGCCACCCCTATAGTGCCTTTTTTAGGCAAAGGTTCAAATGACAAATTCACCACCGTAACAGGAACAGGCAAGCAAAAACTGAGGGTGATGCTACTCAATGCTAGAAGTCTAAATCTCAAAATGCACTCCTTAAAATGGAGAACATCGAAATCTGTGCAGTGACTGAGACCTGGTTCAAGGCTTCAGACAGCACCCCTGTACTACCAGGCTATAACTCATACCACATTTTTCGGCCATGTAACCTGGACCAGAACACCAAAGGTGGAGGTGTGTCCATATTCATTAAGGATATCCACACCTCCAGGCTAGTTGCTCAACATAATGCAGCTGAGGTTATCCAAGTTCAACTAACTCTGGGCAAAACTGCAATCCAAATTGTAGCTTGCTACAGATCACCCACCATGCCCCAGGATTCCCACTCCTCTTTTCTTGATGTACTGGAAAATATTAGGGTTCAACCAAACACCCTAATAATGGGCGATTTCAACTACCCCACCATTAACTGGGAAAACTACTCATGTACCAACTCCTTCACTCAACGCTTTCTGGAATTCACAAACTCCAATGCCCTGGATCAACTTATCCACAGCCCCACCAGGGGCAACAATATCCCAGATCTAGTCATTACCAATATGAGTGACCGGTGTTCCAAACCTGAAGTCAATGCCTCATTGGTCCAATCCTACCATAAGGTAATTACCCTAGATATCCACATCCTGCCTCCACCCCCATTACAGAAACCATGGTAAAAAATTTCTCCAAAGCCAACTTCATGCTTCTTAAAACAGAATCTTGTGAACTTCATGACACCCATGCAGATTGACAATACAGTTATGACTACTGAATCCTACACAATTGCACATTATAAGCACTTACATGAGTGCATGGATTGTGCTATCCCAAACAGAACCAAGATGCTATCATCCAAAAAAAGGAAGCCAATCTGATGGTCCCCTGCCATAAACAAACTGTACAACAGAAGGAAGAAACTGTTGCAAAAGAGAGTAAAATCCCACGAGTGGAGGAGCTCCCTGGTCAGCCTCAGTAAGAAGCTGTGATCCCTGATAAAATCCTCCAAAGCTAGTTATGAAAGCAAAATTGCCACTGATTCTAAAGACAACCACAAAGCATTCTATAGCTATATCAAGAATCTCAATGGCAACACTCAGATCTGCTCTGAGTTACAGCACAATAGCACTAAATATACAGACCCAACTGATATTGCCAACATCCTGGCAGATAGGTTCAGTGCTAACTTTACCCCCCCTCTCACCCCCTAAAGAGCCCATCTCTATACAGGAAGAATGCAAATTTCCTGTAATCATGGCTGCACAGGTAAAAACCTCACTCTTCAAAGCCAAGAACACAGCATCCATGGGACCAGACAACATCCCAGGCTGCGTTCTACATGAACTACAGCACGAACTGGCACCCCACCTAAGTACCATGTTCAGTCATAGCCTCACCTCAGGCTTTGTGCCTGCTGAATGGCGCACAGCAACGGTTATCCCACTCCACAAGGGGGGAGCCACCACGGACCCTAGGAACTACTGCCCCCTTAGCCTGACAAGCCTGGTCTGCAAGGCCATGGAACGTATCATCATGGAACTTATAAACAAAGACATTGGTAATCTCCAAACTCTGGACCCCACCCTGTTCAGGTTTGTAAAAGGCAGATCATGTCTCCTAAACCTGATTGACTTCTTTGAAGCAGTCACCAAAGCCATAGACAAGGGTAAGGTGGTTCACACAGCCTATCTAGATCTTGCCAAGGTGTTTGACACCATCCCCCACTCTGGAATTATAGATAAACTCACTAAACTAGGTATAAATCCCTATGTCACGAGATGGGTTGCCAACTGGCTCACTGACAGAACCCACACTGTGAAAGTAGCAGACTCCAAATCCAACTTCAGACCAGTGACAAGTGGAGTACCACAGGGTTCAGTCCTGGGTCCTCTCCTGTTTGGTATCTACTTCTCTGAAGTACAGGCTAACACAGAAGGTTTTTGGCTAACAAAGTTCGCAGATGACAGCAAACTAGGAGCCATAATCGAAACTCCTAATGATGTGGACATCCTACAAAAGGGCCTCACTGAGACAGATGTCTGGTGTCAAATCCATAGCCTCAAGCTCAATGCCAAAAAGTGCATTGTCATCCCCTTTGGTAAAAACTCTGTACCCATGAACTACAACATAGGTGGTAGTATACTTAACACTGAAAGTGTGATAAGAGACCTTTGGACGCAGGTGGACAGTAGTCTCTCCTTTGATAATCACATCACCACAGTAGTCAGGAAATCCTTCTACATGGCACACCTCATCACAAAAGGTTTCTCATCCAGAAAAAAAGAGGTCATTGTTCCCCTCTACTAATCACTCATTAGATCCATTATAGAGTACAATGCCCCTTTTGGTATGTACCTCACAAGACATCTACAACAACTGGAAAGGCCGCAGAAATACCTCACAAAGAGGTTTACTGGCCTCAAACAGATGCCCTTCGCAGACAGTCTCAAAAAACTCCAGCTTTACTCCATCACATATCACCTACTCAGAGGTGATCTCTGCCTAACATACAAAGCTATGTCAAACCCAGAGCTGTTGGACATGCTCCACTTAAAGAAATCCCAATCCCTCTGAGCTACACGCTCTAGAGACCTAAACCTTGTCAACACAATAAACAGAACATTCCGGAGGGATAGATTCCTGTCCCAGAGACTTCCCATACTCTGGAATAAACTACCTATCTATGTCAAACAAAGCTCTTCATTAGCACTCTTCAAGAAAAATCTTGATGATTGGATTGGAAATAGGAAATTCACCCCGGGGATCACCTCTGTGGCTCACTTGACAGTGGCACAGGAAAATAATTTTCTTGGGTGGCAAATGCCAGGGTACCTTTTTGGCTGGGCTTGTATAGGCCCCAGGGCCGATAGCCTAGTACCTACCTATGACAAGAAAAATAAATACTAGTAATACTATAGAGTCTAGCTGCCAGCATCATGTCTTCGAGAGATAAAGGCTTGACTATGGCCCAGGTGACTAGGGTTTGATTAGTGGCTTGGGCTTCTGAGGCACTAGCATAGGAGGGTGGGTATTACCATCATGGTGGGGGGCCATGCACTTGGGTGCACCTTGTAGTGGATCTCCTATGAATGTTGTAGAGGACCAGGAGGATGTTGTCAGACAGAGGCAGAGACTGTGGCTGAGTTGCTACAAAGGCAGGATGACATGACAGCACACTCCATGGCACATCCATCCCAAAGACATTAAAGGCATGAGAAACCCTCCCTGACAGCAGTGTGACACTACCCTATGATCCATAGTCACCTCACTGGCCCCTAGATGTTGGTTGGCATTGGCCTGGGGCAGGCTAAGGTGGGATGCAGTAGACATGAATGAGGATACGATCTGAGATCCAGCTAATGGGCATCAGTATGGAGACCAAAAAATGACAAAATAATATTATTTTACCTAAGCGACCAGAGAGAGCATTAAACAAAATATAGTAAATAAACATTTTAAGATTAAAAGACATTTTATATGGAGGCTATGCTCCATGAGCCCCTTGATATGCAAGTTGTACCCTCACAATCCTGCAAACTAAATATCCTAACTCCAAGACTGCAGTGCCTTGACAGTAAATGATATATGGCTTTACAGTAAAATAAAATATGCCCTTTACTGTGAATTACTATGACCTCAGATTTCATAAATGAACTCAATGGCGGTGTGGGATCAAAGCCCTTATACTGAATGTGTAGGGGCGGTGAAGGCTGCAGCAAAAGTAGCAATTATGATTTTGCTGGAACGTAAGTTGTCTCTTACCCTCCCGCTGTATAATTTGTGATACTCTTATTTAGGGCTATGAGATTAAAGCATCTTGAGCATACTTGAAAATACAGATATATCCATAGCTTCACTGTCTTCTATACTTAAGATATAAATATGCATGTCTATATCTTAGTTACAGAGGACAGTGAATCTGTGGATATATGCGCATATACATGTGTGCTCATGATGCTTTAAGCTCATATGAAACTGTATTACCAAGTTTAACAAAACTTGGGCACTTGCCGGTATTTGCATAACACTTTTCCAGCATAATATTCTTATTATTTATGAATAAAAGTACACATTTTAACATCTTGCTACAATACTGTTTTTCAAGGAGAGTTTTAAACTTACTTTTGACCTGAAGGCAAATAGTTTGTTCTATATGCACTGAGAAAAAAAAATATGTTATGTTAAATTATTAGGATCAAAATACAAAAACTGAATTTTGTGCAGTGACATGCTAAATTAAATTTAGGCTCAAAAAATTTGCATCTGTCAAATATTTTTGCATATTTTTTCCACAGCCCCATCCTATTGTTCTGCCTCATGACTTAAAGCAGTGTCATTGATTAGACCATTTCCTAAATAAAGATTTCCTAGTCTTTGTATGGAACAATTTTTATGATTAAGTTGTTCACAATGAGTGACACAGCTAATGGGATGGTGACTTATGGATGAAACCTTTGAGAATCTGTACCTAAGTATTTCTGAAATAGCCATATGAAAGCTAGTTATTGGACATACCTTGGGAAAATGCACATAGCTAAGCTTTCAGATAGCTTTTAGTAAGGTTTGATAGAGGTTGGTGATAAGTCATCACTGGGGAGGACAAGCAGCCATGTCAAGAATGACAATAAACATGTTTGTAATTCAGGAAAAGACATTTAAAAATGTTTTTTTAACCAGGGACATTATGGTGGTGTTAGCTGACAGGTATGGGACAATGACAAATGACTTTCTGTATTTGAGGGGAAAGCTATATTCATGGTTTCAATACTTGAGGCATTGGGCACTCTCTATGCAAATTGTACATATAGGTTTGGGTTGGAGATCAGTGGCCACTTTAAAACAGTGAAACAGAAATATTATAACAAAGTAAGCCTCATTCGGACTTTGCCTTACAAAAGGTATTCCTGTTTATTTCTGGCCAATGGGACACTATCAGTGTATTTATATAATATGTGTGTGGGAAAGAGGAGCAACAGCAAGAACAGGATGGCTGGACTCACTGAAGTAAGCCAGTATATAACAGGTCACTCACAGTCCACTTATTAAAAAAAAATACTGTATCCATAAGAGTGGATCTTTTTCATTATTTATTTTTGGCAGCTGTTTTATATCCCACACAGCTGACCATCAGTAGATTCTAAATGTCTCTCCACAATAACCAGGTCTACCTACCCTTCATGGCCTCCCTCCCCCAGACTAACACTAATTAAGGGTTGGGGCTGATGAGGAAATCAAGGTGTCTTGGGTCTGTGCCATACTACTACTGTTGTGAAAGTATTTCTTCTACTACTGACCCCACCCCCACCCAGCACATGCATGGAACACTCTGTGTGTGGGACATGCAATGAGTGGTCTGCTCGTCTCTTCTTCATGTAGCTAATGCTGGCAGATGCCCTGGCCACTTCTCAGGAAGTACTATGCAAGTGTTTCGCTGGGCTACACCAGGAAATTCTGACTACTTTATGTGCCCATTCATTCACCATTTAAGTCAAAGAATCACAAAGCCAAACTGTACTATAGATCAGACTTTTGGTCATGCTGCTGAATGAAATGTCAGGACATGTGGTCAATGCACAGAGTTCTTTCTTTCACGTGTCTTGTCAAGCCCTCAAGTATACATTCGTAAAACAACCTATTTCATATGCAAAAGTACTGAAATGTTTAAATATAACTGGTATAAGTTCCGCAGTGCCCATCCATCAAGTTTCATAAATATCTACATTTTCTGTGCTGAAAGTGTCACAAGGCTTTAAGCGTTCTTGCCTTGTTTAGACCATCCCTTTTGCATTTTAATTAGCTATGTATGTTTTGCGACCTGGTAACAATGCAGACATTATATATATTTTTAATCTGCGCACATAGAAAGAACTGACTTTGCTACCTGTTAGTAGGATAAGAGAGGGAAATTATATGTATACATTTGGGTTGTATACTTCTCAATGGTGGACAATAATGCCATAAAGTCTGAAAAAAAGTAAACAAAGTTAGTATAATGAGTCCCAGATTACCTGATTGTGACATCACAAATCCAATTGTCAGGTGCTTTGAAGTTTACAAAGGGACACACTATAAGTGTGAATCTCTCCTTATCCTTTTACCAGGTCACATCCTAGGGGAAAGATGCACACTGCTGAAAGTCATATATGAAATACTGATGCATTTGGAAAATGTGCACTTTTGGAAAAAGTGTGGTAGGTCTGCAATAAAAGTGTCAGGTACCAGAAGAGCAGTCTCTGAGGGTTAATGATGTTTTCACATAGGTACCTTGTAATGCAAATTGATATATAATGTATCGTCATTGTGGCTTGCTTTTACTAATATATTCACGTTTAATTAATAGGATGACAGTGTTCTCTGGTGCTCCAATGAAACCCAATCTATCACAGCCTCCATCCATCATGTACACTTAATGTCTTGTGAAGTGTAATAGAATCTACAGATCTGGTAGAGAATGCCCCAAAAGCTTACTTTCCTACTGTTGGTACCTATCATATACACTATGGTAGTTTAGAACCAAATAGCTGCTGGTGAGTTATCACTGGAAGGAAGTACCAGTCAAGCCTAGCCATGATCCAATCAACATTCAGAAATCAACATTCAGAATTATATTTGGAATGGTACAGGAAATACAATTAGAATGGCAGTTAATTAATAACAATGAGCCTTTTATACATGTTGGAATTAATAAAACAATCTGTTGGGTAAGCTAAACAATGCAAGACTGTTACCATTTTAAAAATAAGGATCTATATTGTGCAACTGCTTGCTATGATGAAATGAATCCTTTTCCTAAGGGAAAAAATGTCTTTGTAGAAATCAGAGCATGTCACTACAACTGTGTGGGTCTCATATTAAGTTCCACAAGCAAGCTCTCAGGTCAGTCTCAGATATATTATAGTTCTTATGATTTAGAATATGCATGGAAAACATGTTGTTCTGTTAACCTTATATGTGAATTAGAGTTATCTACCTCTAGTCTATCTCTGATTTTGCAGAATGTTTAAGATAATGCCTTATATTTTTGCCATCCCTCAAAACGCTTTTAGTGTTTTGAATTCTGCTAATGTTGCCAATTAATAATGCTTGTCAAGTTTTGTAGCACTTATTGCTCAGACAATGCATGTCTCTACAACATTCATTGTTCTGTTAACTTTTTAAGTAAATTAGAGTAATCTGCCTCTCATCTGTCCCTAATTTTACAAACATATCTAATGTGTCTCATGTATTTGTTCTGACCCTCATTAAATTCTTCCTTTCTGGTAAATCACTGAGGATTACAATCAGTTAATAATGCCAAACATTAGAGTTTCATAGTTATTATTGTTCAGAAAATGCATGTCCATTTAACTCCTGTTGTTCTGTTAAATTTTAAAATCAGTTAGAGTTGTCTTACAGTTACAGCTCTGAGCTGTTAATGATCTGCTTTCTTAGTGAAAGGTATAGGGTTCAATTCCTACCACCTTCATTTGCCGAGTTTGAGCAAATCACTTCATTAAACAGTGCTCCTGGGTCATCTGTGAAAAAAAGCAATTTATCTGGTGGGTTCACTCAGTTAACAAATAGATAAAAAAATAATAATATTTAAAATTTCTCTTGTTTGGGCCCTTTGTTCCATTGTTTTTCGGGGCTTTTTTGTTTGTTTGTTTGTTTGTGTTTGTTTGTTTGGCTTTGTCTAGAAAGAAGTTAAGAGGTATTTTGGCCTTTTCCTTGTAAAATAGGTGGGTTTCTGTCACGTTGCTGTGGATTGTAGTCACTAAATAATGATAGGCATGTAAGTTACAGAGTTTGTAACCTGCAGAAAATGCTTGCAAATTGAAAGCTTGTTATGCTTACAACTTTCTAAGTATATAAGAGGAATATTTAAAATATGTTTCTGATTTCAGATTTTTACCTCTGATTCTTGAGCTAGGAAGTTGAGGGTATATAGGGAAGATGTATTGGGTTTCACTGTATGGTTTTGACAGCAGTGAGATGAGACACATTTCTGGGCCATTATTTATGAATGTATTCATTCAGGTGATCTCAAGGAGATATGTGAGGTATATACTCATACAAGTGGCTGTAAGTTATGAGCTCATCTTTGTGTGTGAGTGTGGGTGTGAGGGGCATGCACGTATGTGAATTTCAGACTTCATATCTTTGACTTGAAAAAATGCTTGCTAATACAAAATGTGTTATATAATTGGCTTTGAAAGTATATAAGAGCAACATTTAAATCTGTTTTTGATTTTGAGTATTTGTCTCTGGTTCTTGAGCTAAAAGGTTGGGAATACTTGGTTTCTGCATCCCAGAGTAGTGGTGAAAAGGAATGAAGTGATTGTAATAGACAGGAGCATCATCATATGAGCTATGTTCTTTGGGCAGGATCTTCAGTTTCCTTGTTTTGTTGGATGTTAACAGCCTCGTCATCATTTGGTTGTGAATAAACTGGACAGCATAAAGTCTGTGAGTTTAATGTTAATATTGTAATGATGAATACATTTTAATTTGTCTTGTTTTCTACAGGCATGTAGGTTAGACTACAACAGGGTTTGTCTAGCACATGGTGCAGATGAGTAAAGTTATGTATGGGCTGTTGATCAGCTGCTTCCTGTAGTGCAGAGTTTGCTTCCCACAGCCCTTGTTTGTCTATGTGTACTGCTGCCCCCGAAAAGGGACATTTGCTTCCCATAGGCTGGCTCAAATTGTTAGCAAATGTGTTACACATTGTCTTTTGAATCCCTGCACCCATCACATAGCTGTTAGTTAATGCTTCACTATATGCTATTTGACTATGAATCCCAACATATATCTTGTAGTAATGCTTGCATGTACTTTCAATAAATGTGAGTTTCAGTGAAAGAAAAGTTTAATGTTGCTCATGCTAAGTTTGTTATAAATGTGAGAATTTTTATTTTGTTTACCAAACAGTGTCAGTGTTCTTGCTGTAAAATTTTAAATAAAAAGTTTTAAATTGAATCCAAATCTCTGTGATCATTGTAAAAGAACACACACTGGCGGGTTGAACAATGTCTCTGGTAATTGGAAGGAAGTAGTCAAGTAATGGGATATCGGTATGAGTGGGAGTAGGGGGCCAGTCCATTACCCTGCCTAGGACCTCATTTGACCATGATCTGGCTCTGTGAAGAATGTAGGGGTAAAGCCTCCTATATTAGAGGTGTAAGAAGAGGAAACCTCTGCAAATATTCTTTAAAAGTCTAGCACATTTGGGAATTTGATTATTATTACTAGTAGTAGTGTAGTACATGGAATGTGGTGATTACGCTCCAATACCCAGAAAAAGGCAAATCAATTAAACACTTCTGTAGTGCGACACCTGATCTTAACAAATGTTAAGCACCCCCTGCTTCAGTTGTTAAGATCGGGTATCACACTAGGCAATTAAATCTGCCACTACCGACCACCAAATAACAGCAGCAGAATGAAAAACAGATTTGTTTCTGCCTGCTGTCTGTGCCAGTAATGTGTCGCTGATTATTTCAAACATAACAGACTCTCATACACTGTTTTTCTGACAGCACTCACTAAGTGATTTATGGCTTTGAAAGTCAGCAAAACACTTAGTGATTTTTTTTCCAGTAACTAGTGATACATGGAGCAGATAAAGCTCCAAGCACTACAAAGAGTTATGTCCATGACTCCAGTCATAACCCTTTATTATGTATTTTCAATATGAATCTGAAGATTCACCTCACAAGCTTCACTTTTGACGTGAATTTCTTGGCATCGATGTCTTGGACACATAATAAGCCAGTTATGACTGGCAACCCATGCCTAATCCTTTTTATTTATTATTTTTTTTTTATCAAATTTCTTTTTATTAAATATTTATTCACAAAATATGCAGAAAAAGATAAGACATATAAAGGTGGTACAGTTGACGTTACAGAGTGCATACCATAAGCATGTAATAATAGTTATTGCCCACTTTACTCATTAACATTCAAATTAAGTAGAATTACCATTTGTGTCACTACGAGGATATGGTTATATTATAAGTTAGTCCAAGAGCTTTTATCATATAGCAGTTCTCTTGTACATTATTTTACAACTGTGAGCAATGTTAGAGGTATAACATCAACCTATATAGTAATAACAATCTACTCTACTAAACCTTTTATACAGATATACAAATATGTCACCTTAATTATTGTGGTTACTAATCTTAACAAAGTGATGTGTTTACTATCCTTATATAATTAGTATTTAACATACTGTTTATGACAGAATATCAATTAATGCTTTGCAGTGCCTTTGATAGTAGGTTTGGTTCTTGTGACTTTTTGTATAAATCTTCTTGGCCAATATATGTTTTTTCACCATGCTTTTGTATTCTGACCGGGTTAGTCTTGATCTATCTATCCATTTTTTTGCTATGTAAGCTTTTAATAGGGTGCATAGTGTTATTATAATGTGTTTAGAGAAATGATTATTATTGCATTTGAATATATGCAGTATAGCAGTTTCCTTTTTTTTTTTTTTTTTTTTTTTTTATCCTAATCCTTTTTATTGCAGTTTTTTTTCTAATTAATGGGAATCTGAATACAAGTACTGGTATTTCTGGTAGGTAGGCACCTAGAAATTAGTCTGAGAAGCAAAACCTGTTAGTGAAGGGCTAGTGATTCCATGGATTTACATAGAAACAAATAACCATCAATAAACCTTTTGCTTATTTAGCTCCTGTCCTGTGGAATTCACTACCTTTCTGGCTTCAAGCATGTAAATCTGTACGTTCCTTCAGGAGATCTCTGCAATACCATTTTAGATGGGTATTCCAAAGCATCATGTGAGAGGTTTAAAAATAATTTTGATTATTTTATTACACCTGTACTGGTACCCCTCTATTTCTAGCATCTTTATTAATTATATTTTTTACTTGTTATATTGCTTGTATGATTGCTTTTTATCATATACAGTGCTATGGCTCAGGCAGCTACAGTGATCTAAGTCTAAACATTTGCTTATGAAGTTACCTGAATGAAGCAGATTAAGACTAACATTTTTAAGACTTATACAACACGTGGTTCTCTTCCTGTACTAACAGAGCAAGAAAAGGGAGAGCAGATGAAGGAATAAAGTAATGATACTTAATGTAAATCTTACAGTGCTAACCTTGTTATTTTAGAAAAGTTCTTTCAACTGTAGCTGATCCTCATAACTAAGAGATGAGACCAACAGCAGACAGATAAAAGATACACTTATCTACAGAGAGGAGTCATGTGTCTAGGCTGCCCTGAATGGAAAGAAAGGCTAACAAACAAGAGTTATTACAGTTGTTATCATGGGGTCACATGGTCCTTCTAAATATTCTATTTATCATCTTCCTTATTTGATCTAATCCACTGTGGTCTCTCTTTTGCATTAATTAAACTGTTACTCAAATAATTACTTTTAATTTTCATTGCAGGCATTCAAAAAATCTGACTTAATGCATTTAATAGACACTGCTACAGAGCAAATAATTTCAGCAATTGTATACTGTAATTATTCTATAGTTGACCTTTAATACATTTTTGGAGTACTTTATTCACATTAATAGCATTACTGTTTCATGCCACCTACAAGACGGATTCACTGCCCTGCTGTTGCAGTAGTGAGTATAAATGATTTTATGCATTCTCAGACCACTCACAAAACTCAGATTAAAAGAAATTGTCAAACTCTTCATGGCTTCCTTAACATTGGAAAGAGAAGTAAATGGCTTTTATAGTGAAGCACTGGCTTACATGCTAATGTCTTATTGTTTAGTGTCAGTACAATTCAGTTCCTGCAAAGCTGTTTTGTACAGTGACATCCCTTGCATAAGCATGAATATTTTTTTTCTATAAACATTCCTAAATTGGCTTGAAAAAATGTGTAATGTCACTCACTGTTAGATAGATGCCTAAAAGACATGCCCCAGGATTCAATAAACACCATGTAGGCTTTGTGCAAAGTTTACATGGAGTTTACATGGGTGTGTAGTGATGTGCGGTGAGTAGCAGCACTCATTGCATATTCGTAAATAAGTAAGGTTTTGTGGCTGGCAACAGTGTTGCTGTCCAGGAAACTGTGTAAGCAAACACAGATAGCACTCCTATTTAAATCAGAGCACTGACGGTCCATGGTTTTACTTGGAATGCCACAATGATCACCAAGGTTTCACAGATAGCTCTCAATCTCTTAGTGCAAGACATCTAGACAAATAAGAGGGGGGACAATGACCCAGAAATAGGAGCACATTTGATATATTTGCCCTAGAGAAATGTGTTAGAATAACAAGAGGTTTGTGTTAAGATACACTTTCTGAAGGTTTTGAAGTCTGAAACTCAAATGTATGTAATTATTGAGACACATTAGTCCTGAGATCATCCCAGTTATATAGAAGAAAACCATACATTTGATAAGGAACACATCTGGACATTCTGGGACAATCTGAACAGCTGAGAGGTATGATTAAGTACATGGTTCAAACAGAGTACAGGGCAGTGTATCTACAGTGCAGATTATTGTGAAATCCCCTTCCTGGCATTATGTGCTGAAGTTGTGTAAATGAGCTGTAAGGGTACATGTACTGCCACATAAAATAAATATTCAGAGAAAGTGTGTGTATTGAATAGGGATACACAGATGGATTGCAGGAATGAACACAGGGAAAGAGGACAGGTGAAACAACTGAATGTACAGCAGATGAGGGCATGTCAATGGAAAATGGTTGTAGCAGCAACACCAATCACATATCAATATGCTACAGTAGGGACTGCACAGTGAAAATGTGTGTTATGTGGCTGTCACAGAAGGTGACATAACAATGGGGAGGATGTCTGTGTGAGATAATCATCCTAATGTGAATAATACAGAGGACATCTATCAGTGATCTGACATACAACTGGGGTAGGGTGCATATTGTGAAGCTGTGCAAACAGATTTACCTGAATATGAGTGTAATCTCAGCAGAGGACGACATTAAAAGAAGCAACCACACTCATGGACAATATCAGAATAATACCACAAGTAATCCCATGCCTCTGACATAGTATATGTGATCCAGAGTGATCAGAGATGATTCTGCACAAATACACTCATACAACTATTATGATACGTCCACACTCTATGAGGGTAATCACTCACATTGTCCTGGCACTGTAACATCTGCTGGAGGTGTTAGGAGGGACACTGCTATACCTGTGTGGGACATTATGATCAATACAGGCTAAATAACTGGTGTGCATGGCATAAATATATATATGTGTGTGTGTGTGTATGTGTGTGTGTGTGTGTGTGTGTGTGTGTGTGTGTGTGTGTGTGTGTGTGTGTGTGTGTGTGTGTGCGTGCGTGTGTGTGTGTGTGTGTGTGTGTGTGTGTGTGTGTGTGTGTGTGTGTGTGTGTGTGTGTGTGTGTGTGTGTGTGTGTGTGTATATATATATATATATATATATATATATATATATATGGGTCTACTTCGCATAATCGAACATCCAGATGTTCGACTTTCATATGGGCAAGACCATATGATCAAACATTTAAATGTTCAAAAATGTAAAGATAAAATAAATAAACAAAAAAAAAAAAACTAAACAGTGCTAGCAGGGGGGGCAAGCCTCCCTGCACCTCCCACACCCCCTGCTATTGAAATATACCAACTCCAAGATCGCACTACATTGCGGTAAAGAGAAATCTTCTGCGCTCTATGGAGATCCCCCATTCAAACCATTCAAACTTTTAAAAGTTCGATCATATGGTCTCGTCCATATGAAAGTCGAGCTTTTAAAAGTTCAACCATCTGAAGGGGACCCATATATATATATATATATATATATATATATATATATATATATATATATACACTGTCACAAATGTTATCCATGCTACTAATATTGCCAAACACCTATGTATGTAGTACATTATCAGAACAGGAACCACACATGCAACTGGAGTAACAACTTCATGGGGGCTCTGCACCATCAGACCGTAATGTTTATGCCACAAAAAGAATACCTAGGCATGGCTAATAAGCTGTGTGACAACTCACTGTGATAAAGGTGGTACACTTTAGTTAGACATCAGTGGAAGATGTGTAGGGAGGTACATGAAGAAGGGTGCATTGTACATAGTTATTGGTGTGATGAATGCTGGGAACTATGGAGGTATCATGGCCTCATAGTACTTGTGTTACGTACAAGGGAGTAGTCAGCAGTGTGACCACATGCTGGTGGATCTACCCCAGGACACATGCAACATACCTACTGGTCTGATTACAGGGTGTGATATCCACATTACACTTGGGTTGTGTGTTTGTTTTCCTGACGTAACAAATTCCCCCTTGTTTTCTTCTCATTGTAGGTGTTGTCATCACTGTGGCAGCAATCTTTGGTGTGTGTTGATACTATTTGTATTATACTAAAATCACAGTTGGAGTCAATGACTACCCACAATCTGTAGTCCCTCAGCAACTGTCTGGATACAGGATGTGTATGTCGTCTGTGATGTCCATTACTTAAATAACGGACAGGAAAGGGCCTAGCAGAAGCCCTGATGTATGGACCTGATCATTGGACCTGAGAAATAGGTACTTCACACATTTCAACATAATTAGATGCCACATATGTGATCCACTGATCTACCCACTTGGTGATATAGCTGTTTATGGCTACATCTGACAGTGTTGATTAAATATCTCAGTGTGGATCTGTGTCAAATAACAAGTTCAACAGGATGATAGTGTTGTCATCAGGCATGCCCCCAATGACTTCTTTGAGGACATCTATCAGATGTAACAAACATTAGCCATAGATGAGGGTTAGGTGGTTCAGACAGCCTATCTAGATCTCACCAAGGCTTTTGGCACCATCCGCCACTCTGGAATTATAGATAAACTCACTAAACTAAGTATAAATCCCTATGTCACAAGATGGGTTGCCAACTGGCTCACCGACAAAACCCACACTGTGAAAGTAGCAGACTCCAAATCTGACTTCAGACCAGTGACAAGTGGAGCACCACAGAGTTCAGTCCTGGGTCCTCTCCTGTTTCGCATCTACTTCTCAGAAGTACAGGCTAATACAGGCTAACACAGAACTTATTTGACTAACAAAGTTTGCAGATGACTGCAAACTAGGAGCCATAATCGAAACTCCTAACGATGTGGACATCCTACAAAAGGGCCTCACTGAGACAGATGCCTGGTGTCAAAGCCATGGCTTCAAGCTCATTACCAAAAAATGCATTGCCATCCCTAGTGGTAAGAACTCTGCACCCATAAACTACCACATAGGTGGCAGTCTACTTAACACTGAAAGTGTGATAAGAGACCTTGGGACACAGGTGGACAGTAGTCTCTCTTTTGATAATCACATCGCCAAGGTAGTCAGGAAATCCTTCAATGTGGCACACCACATCACAAAGGTTTCTCATCCAGGAAAAAAGAGGTCATTGTTCCCCTCTACTCATCACTCATTAGACCTATTATAGAGTACAACGCCCCTTTTGGTATGTACCTCACAAGACATCTACAACAACTAAGCACTTAAAAAGCATCCTACAGTCCAGCAGTTGCTCAGACCTAATAGCAAGCATGAATATACCCTGACACTTGATTGCCCAGCAGGGCAAGGCTCATTATTCACCCCTCACCAACCAAGCGACTAAGCAGCTCACCCTACTATTCAGGCATGACTAATGGCAATTTCAGGTATACTCTCCAGTCCAGCTGGTGAACCTGGGTATCCTGAGGCAATGTTACAACTGCCTTGTACACAGACAACCCTCTCCGCCTACCACAAAACATTAACATATGTGAGAGATGCAATTATATAGCTAAATTAGAGGCTAAGCTCTCTCCACCCAAAACTGGAACAGGCAGTCATGAAGAGAAGGTTAACACTTGCACCACACCTCCAGCCTTACATAGACATACTAAACCAGCACTGGCAAAAAATACACATAAATGCACAAAATCATACTCGGAGGCTCTAAATAAAAACCTGCAAAAGTGTCACAGACCTCCAAAGCAGACACCCAAAAAACCTGCACCTCCCATCACAAACCACACAACACATAAAACACAAAATCAGTGTGCCACACAATCACAGCCCTTAAGGTGAAATAACATAGCTAACACACTAGTAATAGGTGACTCTATAGTCAGGCACAATGATGTCCCACTCACTAGGCTGGACAAGGAGAAGGTTACTGTTAGCTGCCTGTTGGGAGCCAGAATCTGCCACATAACACAAGTACTCAGATCACTCTAGAACAAGTACAGATATGACTCTGTCATTGTTCATGTTGGTGTGAATGACCTGAGACGTACCTCCCTGGACTACATGAAAAGAGACATGGAAGAGCTCTCTAATCATGTAGCCCAGGTGGGTATGACCCTGACCCTGAGTAGCATCCTGCCCTCACCAAGAATGATACTACATTATAAAGAAAAACAATCAATTTCAACAACTGGCTAAGCTTCTGGTGTCATTCAAAGGGGATCCAGTTTAGCCTGGGACGACATGCTTGACAAGCCTCGGTGCTTCGCAAGAGACGGCTTGCACCTGTCACCCCTAGGCTTTCGAATACTGGCCAAGGCTATTGCTGCCCCCATAGTGCCTTTTTTAGGCAAGGTTCAAAAGTCAAACCCACTTCTGTGAACAGTACAGGAGTTTAAATCTCAAAATGCACACGCTCGAAGCACTCCTCAGTATGGAGAACGTCGACATCTGTGCAGTAACTGAAACCTGGTTCAAGGCTCCACAGAGCACCCCAGCACTACCGGGCTACAACTCACACCACACATTTCAGCCACAGAACATGGACCAAAACACAAAAGGAGGGGGTGTATCCATATTCATCAAGGATACCTACACCTCCAGGTTAGTGGCGCAGCATGATACCTCCGAGGTAATCCATGTGCAACTAACATCAGACAAATCTGCAATGCAAATTGTGGCCTGATACAGATCACCCTCCATGACCCAGGACCACCACTCCACCTTTCTGGAGACACTGGAAAACATGAACGTCCTACCGAACACCCTGATATTGGGCGTTTTTAATTACCCTGCCATTAACTGGGAAAACTAATCAAGTACAAATTTCCAGGTCCAGCGCTTCCTGGAATTTATCATCTCAAATGCCCTGGATCAGCTAGTAAACTCCCCTACCAGAGGTGAAAACATATTGGACCTGGTCATCACCAACATTGGCGACAGGTGTTCCACACTGGAGGTCAACCCATCACTGGTTAGATCAGACCATAAACTAATCACTGTGGATGTCCACATCACACCACCACCTCCAACCAAGGAAACCACAGTGAAAAACTTTTCTGTAGCAAACCTCACCTTACTTAAGACAGAGGTGGTAAGTTTCACAGCCCCCATGCTAAAGGATAACAGCGTGCAAGATGCAGGAACCTTTACAAATGCACTCTATGAGCACCTACAAGGATGCATGGATCATGCCATCCCTAGCAAAACTAAGACTCACTCCCCTAAGAGAAGGAAACCAGTCTGGTGGACCCCTGCCATAAACAGACTATACAATAGAAGGAGGAAACTAGTTCAGAAAAAATGCAAATCCCAAGAAGGAAAGACATCCCTGATCAGTATCAGTAAGAAACTAAGGTCCCTCATAAAATCCTCCAAGGCTAACTTCAAAAGAAAAATAGCCAAGGATTCGAAAGATAACCACAAAGCCTTCTTTAGCTATGTCAAGAATCTAAGTGGCAACTCACAGATATGCTCTGAGCTAGTGCAAAATAGCACAAAATATACTGAACCCACTGATATTGCCAACAACCTGGCAGATAGATTCAGTGCAAACTTCACCTCCCTCTCACCCCCAAAAGGGCCGACAACAATACTGAAAAAGTGTAGTGTCCCAGAAATCACAGACGCACAGGTGAAAACAGCCCTTTCAAAAGCCAAAAGCACAGTGTCAATGGGGCCAGATGGTGTCCCAGGCTGCATCTTGCATGAACTACAGAACGAACTAACCCCCCACCTAAACACACTGTTCAATCTCAGCCTCTCCACAGGCTACGTGCCCATAGAATGGCGCACAGCAACGGTTATTCCGCTCCACAAGGGAGGGGCCACAACTGACCCTGGTAACTATCACCCCATAAGCCTGACTAGCCTGGTCTGCAAGGCTATGGAGCGCATCATCATGGAACTCATTAACAAAGACATTGGGAACCTCCAAACACTTAACCCGACCCAGTTCGGCTTTGTTAAGGGCAGATCGTGCCTATTAAACCTGGTTGACTTCTTCGAGACAGTCACCAAGGCCATAGATGAGGGGAAAGGTAGTTCACACAGCCTAACTTGACCTCACCAAGGCTTTTGACACCATTTCCCACTCAGGAATTATAGAAAAACTCACCAGCCTGAACATAAACCCGTACGTCACAAGACGGGTTGCCAACTGGCTTACAGACAGAACTCACACGGTAAGAATGGCGGGTTCCAGGTCCAACTCTAAACCAGTTACAAGTGGTTTCCCACAAGGCTCGGTGCTGGGACCCCTACTGTTTGGCATATACTTTTCAGAAGTACAAACAAACACAGGAGGACTATGGCTAATCAAGTTTGCTGATGACTGCAAACTGGGAGCCATAATTGACTCTCTGGCTGACACGGATATCCTCCAAAAGGGCCTTACTGAGATGGACACCTGGTGTCAAAGTCATGGTCTCAAGCTAAATGCCAAAAAATGCATAGTCATCCTGTTTGGGGAAAAACAAAACACCCATGAATTACCACATAGGTGGCAGCCCCCTTAATACAGAAGAGGTAATAAGAGATCTGGGGACCCAGGTAGATAGTAATCTCTCCTTTGACAATCATATTGCCAAAGTAGTTAGGAAATCCTTCTATGTAGTCCATCTAATTACTAAAGGGTTCGCATCTAGAAATAAAGAGGTTATGGTGCCCCTCTACTCATCACTCATTAGACCCATCATAGAGTACAATGCCCCATTTGGGATGTGCCTCACAAGACACTTCCAACAGTTGGAAAGACCACAAAAGTACCTCACCAAGAGGATTACTGGCCGCAAACATATGTCCTGTGCAGCCCAACTGGAAAAACTCCAGCTGTACTCAGTCGCATATCGCTTACTCAGAGGTGATCTCTGCCTGACTTACAAAGCCATGTCCAACTCAGAATTGATGGACATGCTCCACCTAAAGAAATCCAAGTCACTGTGAGCCACTCGCTCTAGTGAGCTAAACCTCGCCACAACAATAAATAGAACATGCTGGAGGGATAGATTCCTGTCATAGAGACTCCCCATGCTTTGGAACAAAATTTCTAACTACATTAGGCAGAGCCCTTCACTAACACTCTTCAAGAGAAACCTTGACGAGTGGATGGGTAACAGAAAATACACCCCTGGGATCACTTCATTGGCTCTTCTTGACAGAGGCTGAGTTAATTAATCAATGGGGTGGCGAAAGCTGACGCACTCTGGCTAGGCTTATAAATGCCCTCAGGCAGATAGCCTAGTACCTACCTATGAACCTATGAACTAGAAAGGCTGCAGAAATACCTCACAAAGAGGATTACCAGCCTCAAACAGATGCCCTATGCAGACCATCTCAAAAAACTCCAACTTTACTCCGTCGCATATTGCCTACTCAGAGGCGATCTCTACCTAACATACAAAGCTATGTTAAACCCAGAAGTGTTGGACATGCTCCACTTAAAGAAATCCCAATCCCTTCGAGCTACATGCTCTAGCAACCTAAACCTTGTCATCACAATAAACAGAACATGCTGGAGGGCTAGATTCTTGCCCGAGAGACTTCCCATACTCTGGAACAAATTACCTATCTATATCAAACAAAGCTCCTCATTAGCACTCTTCAAGAAAAATCTTGATGATTGGATAGGAGATAGAAAATTCACCCCAGGGATCACTTCTGTGCCTCTGCTCAACAGGGGCACAGGAAAATAATTTTCTTGGGTGGCGAAAGCAACGGTACCTTTTTGGCTAGGCTTATATAGGCCCTAGGGCCATTAGCCTAGTACCTACCTATGAACCTATTAACCTATTAGCAAGTCACACAGGTCTGTTGCACACAGTGGGATATTACTAGTGTCCATTTAGAAAAGGTTCATGATGATATGTTGGTCTACCTCACAGATGAGGAGAGTCAGGATGTGTCCATACATGCATGCATCAGATGCTGTCCCCCAACTCAGATGAATGCATGTTGATGTGCACCCTTCTACGGGCACATAACCCATATGGAGGGTGTGTTGAAATGTGTATTCAACTGTATCATGAAGGTGTATGTACTGAGTCATGCCATAAGTGATCTGTGATGTCATATCTCATTGATTCTGTGTGATAGGTCTGGATGAAGATAAGACGTTGCACACTGCCTGTCTTGATCTGGCCTAGGGTTCTGACACAATCCCCCATTCAGTTATCATTAAGAAACTCTTCCATCTGGGGATTAACCCTTACATAACTAGATGGGTAACCAGTTGGCTCAGCGATAGAACACATACTGTGAAAGTTGGTGAATCAACCTGTACCAGTAGAGTTGTCACCACTGGCATAGCCCACGGATCTGTGCTTATTTATTTGTTTATTTATGTATTTATGTATTTATTTATTTATTTGCATTTGTTTACCAGGGTAGTCCACTTGGCCATAATGAACCCATTTTTAGTGGAGCCCCAGGGAGAAAAACTCCATGAATACAAGTACAAACAGTATGCACACAGAGTGAATACAGTGCAATGGGTACAGTTCAAGAGTATATACAGCAAAGGTAACATATTTAACAATTGGATATATTACAGGTATAATAATAAATTGACAAAAATAGATAGACATTTCATAGCTGTTTTTGACTGTAGAAACAGTAATGCTTACACATAATATTAATACTTAGTAAATGTTAAACATCAACATCAACAGTGGATGTTTACTGGCCCTTTACTGTTTGGAATCTATTTCTCGACAGTTCAGGCTAAAATATATGGCCTTTGACTTACCACATTTGATGATTCTTGCATATGGATGCAATCATTGAGTCCACCAATGATGATAACAAACTACAGGAGAGGCTAACACAAACAAATGATCGGTTACAAAGGCACATGATCTACAAATAAATGCAGAAATCTGCCTTTATTTTATCCATCTGAAAATTGGAATTCCATGCTAATTACAACCTTGACAACAGTCCTGCTATGCTGAAACCTGGGTCTATATCATTTTATCGAATTGCTATTTAGCGAATAGCAATTCATCAAACCCCAATTTAGCGAACGGCATTTCAGCGAACAATGAAATCTTTCCCAGGGTAAGGAAGCACTTTGCCAAAGGCACACTGGAACAGAAACCTCACAAAATCAAACCCACCCAAGTAGGGGGTTTTGCCCCCACCCCCCCTAACTATATATACCAACTCCAAGATCGCACCACGGTGGGAAAAGGGCAAAGTTGTGGTGCTGGCCAAGTGCTTCCTTACCCTACAGAAGATTTCGTCATTCGCTGAAATGCTATTCGCTAAATAAGGGTTCAATGAATTGTTATTCCCTGAAAAGCAATTTGATAAAATGATATAGACCTGCTGAAACCCTGTGATGCAAGCACTGAGAACACATGTAGCTAGCAATCTGAACGGTTAGTATTGAAAGCTTATGTTGTACACATCATAAGTCACGCCATCATATTCAGATCTTAGGACTGTATGACAGCACTGTACTCAGTTCTCAACAGAACATGATGCAAGCACTGGGAACACATGTAAATAGCAATCTGAATGGTGACCACCAAGTGTCCACACTGGTATTGAAAGCCTATGTTGTGCACATCATAAGTCATGCCATCATATTCAGATCTTAGGACTGTATGACAGTGCTATACTCAAACCTCATCAGAACAGTAATAGAGTATAATGCTCCCTTTTGCATGTAACTCACCAGACACATGCAGCAGCTGGACAGACCACAGGGATTTCTCACCAAGAAAACGCAGGGCCTACAAAACATGCCATGATGTATATGGATAGACTGAAAGCCATGGAACTATAATCTGTATCCTATAAGATGAGGCCAGTCTCTGACCCTGCCTTGATCGGAATAGTGCATATTAACAAATCAGACATAGCTGATGACATCAGCAGTGCATGTTGAGGAAAATATGGTAATAACAGTGTCCTATATGCTGGTGTAAAAGGTTCTCTAATGTCAAGCAAGAGCACAAGCACACACACACACACACACACACACACACACACACACACACACACACACACACACACACACACACACACACACACATGCGCAGTTGACTCCAGTGAGTATACAGACTACAGAACTCAGTATATTATTCAAGTGCCATGGCACAAGACTCACTTTTAAAAGACTGCAAGTCAGCTTATAGTGGATGACATCATTGAGCTTCTTGAAGAGAAGTTATTGGGAGGCCTGCATAAATGGATGTGAAGGCATGTGCAAGTATCAAAATACTGTCACTCCATTGGATTACAGGGGTAACTGTAGGATACACACTAATTCTATTCTGGCTAGAAGCACACAGTTTACTGCAGTCAGGACCCCTACCTATCTAAATACACATACTACAGAACTCAGTACTTTATCCAAGTGCCACGGCACAAATCTGAATTTTATAAGAATGCAGGTCAACTACATGAAATGGATGTGTGGGCATGTGCAAGTATCAAAATAGTATCGATCCATAGGATTGGAGGGGTAACTGTAGGATACACACTTCTGCTCTTCTGGATAGAAACATGCAAACACACAAACACATACACACACACACACACACACACACACACACACACACACACACACACACACACACACACAGTTGACTGCAGTGAGAACAGAACGCCTACATATCTAAGCACACAGACTACAGAACTCAGTAATTTATGCAAGCTCCATGACACAATTCTGACTTTTATAAGACTGCTGGTCAATTATAGTGGATGTCATCAGTAGGGTATGTTGTTGAGAAGATGTTGAGAGGCCTACATAGGTTCATAGCTTCATAGCTTCATAGCTTCATAGGAGGTTACTGACTTAATGGCCCTAGATGTTTACAAGCCTAACATTTAAAAACACAAGTAGCCTTATTGAACATACTTAGATGGTTGTTGTTAGCAGAGAGATTTTGTGATCAGCACCGACTCACCCTATCTATGATGGACAAAGGTGCCACCGCAAGGGTAACTTTAAAATCACCCATCTAGCTGTCAAGGATGCACTTGAATAGTGTCATTGAGGAGCACTGCTTCTCATGCAGTTGGAGCCTATTACAGAGGATTGGCAATCACTGGGAGATATATCTGTCTCCCCAGCATGTTTTGTTTATGTCACAGGCTAGGTTGAGATCCCTGGAAAAAGTTATTCTTGTCCCATTTGATTTCCAGATGTCCAGCATTTCCAGTAGGGCAGAGTCTGAGACTGCACTGTAGACCAGGCATATGCACCTCTCATCAGCCTGCATGATACTGAGTACCATAACAGGTCTTTCAGTCTTTCCATGTATGTCATGTTTTGGAGGCCCTGGATTTTCCTGCTTACAGATATCTGTGTTTTTTCCAGTTCCTGCAGTAGTCTCATGAGGTACAGACAGAAGGGAGCATTGTACTCAATTAGTGGTCTTATAAGGGTAGAGTACAGCAGAGCTATGGTATTGGATGTGATGTCCTTTTTTATGAGGTGTGCAATGTAGAATGTGTATCTCCCCACTATGGATACATAGTCATTGAAGTGTAGATTGCTATCAACATGTCTTTCTAAGTATAGCAACACTGTGTTTGAGCTTAGAGGGGTGCTATGTATATCATAATTAGCAGAGGTGCTTCATTGCCAAATGAGACAATGAGGAATTTTTTGCTTTAAGGTTCAGTCCTTGAGTTTGGCACCAATCATTTGTCTGTGGCAGCCCCTGCTGTAATATGTTAACATAGTTGGGGAACTCTATATGCCTGTGTCCAGTTAACAGTTATCTGAAAACTTGGTAAGCCACAGGCCATCTACTTTTGCCTGAATGTCACAGAAATAGTTTCCAAACAACTGAGGACCCAGCACAGATCGTTGTGGCATTCCACTGATAACTGGTCTAGTGGTACAGGTGCAGTCCCCAACTTTGACAGTGTGTGTGTTCTGTCAGTGAGCCAGTTGGCTATCCATCTAGTTATGTATGGATTAATCCCCAGATAAGAGATTTGCTCTGTTACACCTGAATGAGGGATAGTGACAATGGCCTTGGATAACTCAACATAGGTGGTATGCCCTGTTTTCCCTCATCCAGACTTTGGGGTCAGTATCAAAAAATTCCACTAGGTTTAATAAGCAAGATTTGCCCTTGGCAAAACTAAAATGGGTTGGGACAAGTGTGATGAAGGTCACCTATGTCCCTGTGGATAAGATCCTTGCTGATTCCTTCCCTAGCCTTTAACACTTTTTAGGCTTTTGGGTCAATAGTTCTAGTTCTGCATGATACCAGATTGATGTGCCTTGCATATCACACAATATTTGATATTAATTTTTTGTAGTGTAGGTGATATATGTGTGGAAAAAGTAGTACTGAGACACCAGGGTTGCAGAGCTAGGGGGGAGGCAACACATGGCTATATTGCAAATATGTGACATATTGTTAGATAGAGCCTTCAGATTGTTATGTTTTCACATGTAATTTCATGTGATACACAGGAAATGGACAGTAAACACCATTAATACATAATATTTACTTTTCCATATAGTGTTGCACAGTGGGTTTACGCGATGGTTGTCTGTGCATGTGAGATACACATTTTCAATACTTTCCATGTTTGTGTATAGTTAAGCAGTGCACAAATGCAAGCCACATTCCGAAAAACATCTGAAAGTTAGTATTGAATGTATAAAACACACATGCTGCTTAACTGACAATGTGACAGCAAGTGTAAATGCACTGATATATTTCTTTTTGAGCCCAGATGATACTGGGTTCTTATCTAGGTGTATCTAATACTTTAAAGACTTTTAAATAAACAGTGGTAATGCAATGACACAAAGTCTTTATAGTACGTGTGTTGCTATGTGTTGGCATAGCACAGCAGGGTTATGCAGCATTGTGTGGAGTTAACCAAAGCACCGTACCACCAATCACTGTTGCTGTGCATTGATGGGCAATGTGAAACTCTGGGCAAACATGGAGCCCAAAAAGTGAAGGGATCCATTGCTTTTTCTGCCATTTATGTATGTTGTGTGTGATTCTATTTTTTGATGAGATTAAAGGTATTATAATGGAGTAGATAGGAAAGTGATAAAATGGGGAGCAAGCATAGGGAAGAACAAAGGTAAAGCAATACAAGAATGTGCAGGAGGGAGGTAGGAAAGAGCCATAGCTATCCATTTCTTTAACAGTGTAAACTGAAAATATGTGCAGAATGTTAACATAATTTGGACTGTCACCTCCACAAAGAGGGGTGAAAACAACACAATCATGTTGTATAACCAATTGGGCCAAATCAAGTGTGTCAAGAAGACATGTGTGTGAAATAGAAAGCTATGTATAGGACAAATTTTTTTGTGGACAGGTGTCCTTTTTTTTAATTCAGTAAGAGAAGACTGCTGGGTAAGGGATATAGGTATATCTGGGTCAGGTAAGTTGGAGAGGTGAGGAAGCAAATGCAAACATACAAAACAAACAAGACAAGAGGCAAGTATGGTGATGGACACAAAGGTAGGGGACACCATGACTGGGGTGATGGAGGGGACAATGCAGGTTCATGGATATCAAGCTTAGAGACAGTGAGAATCGAGTACTCACCCACTGGACTGTCATCACTGTCCCCTTACTCTTCTGGTGGCTGGAGTGCTTGACATTTCCTCCTCATGATTGAGAACAGCATCTCCATCTGAAGTAAGTATACACCAATGTTGCATTGCACGACCCTATGCACCTTCCCTGGCAACTCCTTGTGGATGATGAAATCACCATCTCTGCCACTGCTCCTAGGGGGTGCCACTATACCAGCTTCCAGGCAATTCTACCTGAGGGCACAAGCAGTGCAGGGGCAGCAGAGGAAGTGCTGCCAGGTTGGCTCCCAGACATGCTGGGCACTGGTGCTGGAGCCGGTGGAGCAGGGCAGGCTGATCCACTGGTGCTTGCCTACATCACTCTGCAGTGTAACATTTAGTGATGTGGTACAAAAGGATGACATGGAGACATTTTGATGACACATAATATAAAATAAAAAAGTGCGATAAGGAGTGGGGTGAGAGGAAAAAAAGAGATAATATTAGTACCATCATATGTGACATACAATGCATTAATACAATTATTCAACTCTTATATCTAAAGTATTACATTTAATTATATGTTCTGACACACTATACTACAGATTTCTGAAAGTAATTCATGAAATGTGCATGTATTGCACATATGTGTATTCTAGTTATACAGATTACAGTTTACAGCAGGGTATTTGTGCCACTGGTATATATATTTTATTTAATGTAAATATTATTTAAAAAATAACAGTATTGTATAGTTCTGAATTGTGGTATTTGAACCCACAGCCTCTGACTACAGTCTAATATTGGACTCTTACAAATGGTTTGTACTACAGACTAATGCATGCATACTTGCTTTTACAGTTGGGATATGCATGCTCAATTTGATACAACTCTATAAAAGACCAAAAAAGCCCTCTTTAACTTTTAATGCTCCAGTAAATCTTCTCTTCTGCTACATACATAACACTTGCTTCCCTCAGTCTCTCCAGTCGAGAAACATGAGCCTGTTAATTGAACTCATATTCAGTGGTAGCTGGGGAAAGAACAAAAAAGAACAGAAGAGCATTATGCATACCAGTCTTGCATATATTGAGCTTTCTAAGTCTTACAAGTACTGTCTTATTGTCATGCAATCGCTGTGGGATATCCACAATCTCAAATTCTTGCAACCAACGGTTGAGAATATCCATTTTTTTCATGTGTAGGTCATTAAAATGATGCCTACATTCCTCTCAAGCATTCTTCCAAACTATTCCTTGCCTCAATTTTGTACTGGGAGCCAAAGTAGTTCCCATGCAGAACACTTTGTCTGTGGTGCTTTACCACGAGTCCCGTGAATATCCTGGAATCCTGGACACCCCACCAATGTGCCCTAAAGTGTACACCTTCTTCTCCCATGCCAGCCATGTCTACCAGCTGAACTAGAGCAATAGAAACTGATGCTTTCCTGCCAATTCCAGTTATAGCATTTAGTGTTAGAGGGCAAACCCGAGCAATGATGCCAACTGTGTCTGCATTATGTTAAGCAGAGAGCAACAGTACCAAGAAGGGAGGGATTAAATTATTGAAATTGGAAGGTTAAGCTGACCCTTGGCCTTAATTCGAGGGGCGTGTACTGATGTAGCCTAAAAATATATATTGGAAATTGGAAGGTAACTGTTAGGTGAGTTAACTTTACAGACACACACTGGGGACATAAATGTAATGTCCTTACATTTTTTTTTGTAGTTATACACAGAAGAAAATTTACTTTTACAGTGTGAGATCCAAATCTAGGCATGAGGGACAAAACATTTTCTTCTACAGCATTGATTTTCTATCTTTGCCACAGAAGAAGTGCTGCTCGGACACATTCAGGAATCATACATAAATACAGGTGACAGTTTGAGCTGTTACACATATATGTGTATGACCTGACAAGGTTACTGGATATAGATCCAGTTGTGCATGTATGTTAGTTAATGGTAAAGGCCATGCAAGTCCAGATAGCAGAATTATATATACAGAAATATAGTACACAGTTTACCCTTAGTCATACATCTGAAAACACAATAATGGTGTTTCCTCCTTCATGCATATAATTCGTATCACTTCTACTATCTAAAGTGTTATAGGTGAGAGTACATATAATGGGAAGTGGAACAACAGTAAACACATCTAGAATATCCTGTACTAGAACCCAGAACCATGTGTATGGCAGTCTTGCACTTTCACTTGTTGCCATAAGAATGTTGAAATAGCACTTGTTTCTTTTTCAGTTCATTGCTATAAACCACACTGTCACAGCAGTAAAAATAGGTTGCAGAGCCTGTACTAGAACCCAGGCACATCTGTACTCCAGCCCAACACCTACACCTGCTGCCACAGAACTAGTGACATGATATTTCCTAATTTCCTAATTATTCTTAAGGTATCTGTATTAACTGTAGTGCAATGCCACTTAGCGGGCTTGCTCAGTGCCCAACAGATATAATAGAATGCATCCATTTTCAGTTATTGGCTGTCTGAGTCCTATCTGCAGGTGTTCAATGGCTGCAACTGGTGGAGAACCCTAGTAACCACCTCACAACACCGCTAAGCACACTCGTACAATCAAATACAGAAATTGCAACAATATATTGGTCTTGACTTTTGCCCCTTTACAGGTGCCCTAGGCTGTTTGCGAGTGTTCAGGTGTTCTGTCTGCTTCTTGGGTGGCCCACTAGTCCAGTTTTCACAATGCATGCTTCATGCAAATGAGAAAAGCACAGCCAAACCTGACATTCATTTGCCTCCATTTCCCGTAATTGTTCTAAGTGACACATCGAGCAAACACTGCCCCCCCCCCACAAAAAAAAAAAAAAAAAAAAAAAAAGAAAAACAAGTAGTTGAAATGAGGAAAAGCAATCTATGACATACACACTAGAAAATATTGGTACACATGAGATATTTCTAGATAGGTCTGGATTTGAACTCTCACTCCAATGAACCTTCGGAATACAGGAAGGGTGCCTTATCCTTCTTTGCCACACAAACAGCTTTGCACTAAGGAACTGCAATCATTTTGCATACAACCAACTACATCATCTACAGTAATATGAAACCATATAAGTGTTATTTGTACATTTATTATTTTTGGATGTAGTGCACTAAGTGATCACACAACCACTTATGACTATTGCTTGCAAATATATATCTCTGTCTTACCTCTCTGAGTTTGTTGGTCATTCTTCTCTTATCTGACCAGTAATCTGAGACATGCAGTTTGTAAGCCATTATATATCACTGGCCTTAAAATGTGTGAGGATATTAAATGGCAATAATATCATATGGAGCTGCCAACAAATGAAGGGGAGGTTGGATGTTAATGAACAACTATGAATTGTGTGCTGCTTAGTCACATTTCAAACCCTGAAAATTTACATCTACCACTTTGTAAGTCTAATCTGACTCACCCACTGAATGTAGGGCTATCTGCAGTGCTGTTATGTTTTCCTTCTCCCAACTAGTAATCATTTATAGTTACAATCCATTAAAAACAAACACTGAGGGAGTGCCTGAACTATATTTACATCTGATACACAGAGCCAAGTATTTGGGATTCATAATGAGTTCACACCTGGTCTGTATCTTTACAGTGCTAACACCCCCAAATCTGCACCATAAAAAGGCAATCGTGTAGCTAGGGAAACTGAAGGTGAGGAGACTTGTTTATGTGGAGAACACAGAAAACAGGCTATTAATTTGGGCTATATCATCACAGAGGATTGCTGAAGTTGAAAAGATATGCTTGCATTTTGTCAACTACATACTGCATATGCTGGAATGTAATTAAGGAAAATCTGTAGCAAAGGCTTTTACACTTTTATCTGTATGCATTAGTTACAAGTGCACTGATGCCATGGGCATGTTTAGCAGGGCATTCCACAAGTATACATTACTGGCAATACCTTAAAATGGAATGTTATGTGTTAAATCTATAGACCTCTTTCAGGGACAGTTCATCTGATAGCACATTTAGCATTTCAAAGATGATTTGTTAGCAAAATGTATAATGTGCCTGTTCTTTTTTATGGGGGGTTGGGGCAAAGCTGCATTTCTGTTATGGCATAAACAAGGATATGTTGCTATTGTTACTCTCCTTTTTTTTTTTGCATCCAACCTGTTTTTCATATTTCACATCTCTAGACTGTTTTATATTTCTCCAGTGGGTAATACTGAAATGCTACCTTTTCTGCTTTATCTGGGAACAGTTATTTTGTAGCTATATTATACATATGTGTATTACCTTTCTGTTGTCTTTTAGGACATTTAGGTCAATGCCACCCTGGCATCTCAATCCTTGAAGACCACCCTTCACTGATGCTGAAAATGAGGTCATTTGTTGATGTTTTCCAGTCCCCTCAGCAAAAGTTTCATCCTGTGTCTTGGCCATCCTCCAATCAACCCAAAGCTGTCTCGTTGCCCTGCACTGTGAGACCCTGCATCGGTGGAACACTAAAGTGCTTTCAGCTACACTAGTGTATGTTAGAGTTGTATTTAATCTGACTCTTTCCCCTTTCACTGTACGAGTGCACACTACTGATTCCCCCTCCACAAGTGCACACTACTGGTTGCCCCTCCATATTTTCTCTTCCTATTGTATTCCTAAGTCAATTAATTAAAACTACTTTCTCTTGGAAAAAGTTTACCTATGTACCTGCAGCCCATACTTGAATTGTTTTTCCCTGTAGAAGTTGTGGTCCTCTTCACCACACTGTACTAGATTAGTAGCATAAAATTTGTAGTTATTAGGAAGATACTGCACTACACTGACCTGAAATTGACTTAGCTTGGTTTTCCTGTTTTCTTTTTAGCAGCTGGCCTAGTCCAGTTTTTATGACTCACAACTTTGTATTACTTTCTGTCTACCCCCTCCCCCACCTTGAACCTGCACACCTCCCTCCCACTCCTGCTTAATTACAGAGGTATCAAAAAACCTGATGTAGAAAGGCACCATCTTTTGACTTAGCTTTTCTGCCTTGCTTCATAGGAATCCCCAGTAGTGTGCTCACATGTAAGTACTATCTGGTATTGTTTTTGTTTATGATTCTTATTGCTATTTTTGTAAAGTTCATCCTAAGGGGATCCTGCAGTGCTTCTGTAACCACACTGTCTCCCCAAGAACTAACTTTAAACGTTTATGTACCCTATTGAAAAATAAAAATATATCCTATACTTACCACTGTTGTATATTAACCCTGGGTGCATTCACTAGCTCTCTTACATGGATTTTATCTCCCGTCTTACTCTCCTAGGCTCTTCCCTCTCCTCTGAGTGCTCATAGCTTACCATTGTACTTACTCAGTTAGCCCACCAGGTGGCATTGTTCAACCACTACTTATCTTTTAATACAAGCCAAAAGTACTGTAACTGTTCTATTAATTTAACACTGCCCTGTTTTAGCCCTATTAATTCTTACTATATTCTACTAAACTGCTACTGCCCTGTTTTCAGGTCCTATCCCCTGTCAACCCTCTGCATCCTTTTAATTTCACACACACAATGCCTTATGCCAGTGCCTCCTTACCTCTGAGCTAGTTCTCAGCATCACTTGTAAATTTTCGCTGCCTTCCTTCCTTCTCCTTGGCTCTACCTATTCTGTTTGTCCTGCCAGCTCACTATGCTCCCCTGCTCTGCCCCAGTTCTCACCCACCCCCATTACTCCTACTTTTATTTCAACCACTCTCCACCCACTCAAGACAACCAACCACACCGGAAGTATATCCCTCATTGGTGAGATCAGACCATAAATTAATCTCACTGGAGATCCACATCCCGCCCCCACCCCCAGCAAAAAAGACCACAGTGAAGAACTTCTCAAAAGCAAACTTCACACTTCTTAAGACTGGAGTGGTATCCTTCAAGGCCCCCGAGCCAGTGGAAACCACAACCCACGCTGCTGAAACCCTTACAAATGCCTTCTACGAGCACCTCCAGGAATGTATGGATCAAGCAATCCCTAATAAAATCAAGACCTTTTCCACCAAAGGCAGGCGCCCGGTCTGGTGGACTCCAGCCATAAACAAACTCTACAACAAGAGAAGAAAGCTACTACATGACAGAGCAAAATCCCTAAATGGGAAGGCATCTCTGATCAATACTAGCAAAAACTACGATCACTCATAAAATCATCCAAGGCCAACTTTGAGAGAAAAATCGCTAATGACACAAAAGACAATCATAAAGCCTTCTTTAGCTATGTTAGAAACCTGGGTGGAAACTCCCAGATATGCCCAGAATTAGTCCAAAATGATAAAAAAATCACTGAACCCACAGACATTGCCAACATACTGGCAGACAGTTTCAGTGCAAATTTCTCCCTCCCTCCCCAAAGGAGAAATATCTATCCCACCAGAGTCTAGCCTCCCAAACATCTCAGATGCCCAGGTGAGAGCTGCTCTCTCTAAAGCAAAAAACACAGCATCAATGGGACCGGACGGTGTCCCCGGCTGTGTGCTACCTAACTCAATGAGGAACTAAACCCACACATAAGGCTGCTGTTTAATCTTAGCCTTACTACAGGATACGTGCCCAAAGAATGGCGTGCGGCAACTGTGGTCCCACTCCACAAAGGCGGTGCTTCTATGGACCCTGGAAATTACCGCCCCATAAGCTTGACGAGCCTTGTCTGCAAAGCTATGGAGAGGATCATAATGGAACTCATAAATAAAGACATTGGGGACCTACAGACACTGGATCCTACCCAATTTGGCTTTGTCAAGGGCAGATCCTGCCTCTTGTACTTGGTCGACTTTTTCGAAACAGTCACTAAGGCCATTGATGAGGGTAAGGCAGTTCACACAGCCTACCTTGACCTAGCAAAAGCATTCGACACAATACCCCACTCGGGCATCATAGAAAAGCTCACCAGCTTAGATGTAAACCCATATGTCACAAGATGGGTTGCAAACTGGCTCAAGGACAGAACACACAGGGTTAGAGTTGCTGGTACCATGTCAGACTCTAAGCCGGTCACGAGGTGTCCCACAGGGCTCAGTCCTGGGCCCCTCTTGTTCGGCATTTATTTTTCTGAAGTGCAGGCAAACATAGGGGATTGTGGCTGACAAAATTTGCAGATGACTGCAAACTGGGCACCATAATTGACACTCCATCAGACACAGACATCCTCCAGAAAGGTCTCATAGAAATGGATAACTGGTGCCAGAGCCATGGCCTTAAGCTAAATGCCAAAAATGTATAGTCATACCCTTTGGGAAAAACAAGGTAACCCTAATTACCACATAGGTGGTAATCCATTAAACACGGAAGAAGTTATCAGGGACCTGGGGACCCAAGTTGACAGTAACCTCTCTTTTGACACTCACATTGCCAAAGTAGTTAGGAAGACCTTCTACATTGCCCACCTGATCATGAAGGGATTCACATCCAGATCAGGAGAGGTCATTGTACCCTGTACTCTTCACTTATCAGACCAATGATTGAGTACAACGCCCCATTCGGAATGTACCTTACCCGACACCTGCAGCAGTTGGAAAGACTCCAAAAGTTCCTCACCAAAAGGATAAAGGGGCTCAAACATATGTCATACGATGCCCGACTGAAGAAACTCCAGCTCTATTCAGTCGCATACCGTCTGCTCAGAGGTGATCTGTGCCTGACATACAAGGCCATGTCCAACCCGGAATTAATGGACATGCTCCACCTCAAAAAATCCAAATCCACCAGAGCCACGAGAGCAAGAGACTTAAACCTCAACACGGATATAAATAGGACGTGCTGGAGGGACAGATTCATCACCCAGAGACTCCCTACACTATGGAACAGAATCCCAGTCCATGTGAGGCAGAGCCCCTCACTGACTTTGTTCAAGAGAAATCTTGACGAGTGGATGGGAGATCATAGGTTTACCCCGGGAATCATCTCTGTATCACTGCTAGACAGAGGCACAGCAAACTAATGGGTATAGTATTCTCATCCTAAGGGGTGGTGAAAGCCACACACACTCTGGCTAGGCTTATAAATGCCCTAGGGCAGATAGCCTAGTATGAACCTATGAACCTATGAACCAGTCAAAGCATTCCCCTCTTTACCCCTCCTCCTTTCACCCACAGTCAACCATCCAGTCAAAGCCTTCCTCTCTTTACCCCCCTCCTTTGACCCACAGTAATTAAATACATCACTAATTAAATACATCACTCTTTCACTACCCCCTCTCACCCCACAGCTCTTCTCTCCTACTACACATCCTCTCATATTATACTGCCTTTTTCTAACCGTGCTTTCTTTACTGTTCCCAACACTCCAAGCCCCCATCTCCCTCCTGCTACTCCTGACAACTTTATACCATGCCAGTTCCTATACCTCCAATCAGCTCCCACTCTCTACTCCTTACCATGCTCCCACACAAAACCATCTCCTCCCTCACACAAGTAATCATTTCTTTTCAATCTCCTCCTCTCTGTTTCAGCTCAATTCACTGCACCTTTTTAATCCTAAAATTATTTCCACAACTGCCAAGGCACTTACTCTTAAACAAATACTAGACCATCCAGAATACCCTAAATCGAAAGCAAAATACACTAAATAACTTCTTTCAATAACCTCATCTTAGCTAGATACATTCACCCCAACCCCGGACCTAACCCACCCACAAATAACAATTACCCTCCCCCTTCCTCTAACCTTTCATCCCCTTGCAATACTAATGGCTAAGTCACAACCAACCTGACATTGTAGCCATCTCTAAAACTTGGCTCAAACCCCACATCTCTGACTATGAAACCCTACCCTCTGGATTTCACACTGTTAGATGTGACCACCCAAAGAAAAAAGGCAGAGGCATTGCATTAATCTTTTCCAATCTACTTACCTTAATTCCCCTACCAATCCCCATTCCTAAATTCACCAATGTAGAACTAACAGACAGTCTATTAAAAATGAATAATCACAAAAGCCTCTGCATCATCACCCTTTATATCCTACCTGGAAATAATGTCTCAACCCTTGAAGACGTACTCCAATGGGCCTCAGCTGAAATTAACATTGAAAGTTACATACTAGGCAATGTAAACATTGACTGGAATAAAATCAATAGTCCCATACCCTCCCTGTCCATTAACCTCTTTAACTTTACTCAAGTAACCCACTCCATCACCAGACCCAATAAAACAAATACCCCAGGATCCACTCTTGACTGGATCTTAGTCACCCATCCAAATAAAATTATCAACTCTGGTACTATCCCTGACTCTATTAGTGACCACCTCCCAGCTTTCATTTACAATGCAGCCACCTCCCATCCACACCAACATCAATATATTCAGACCCGCAACCTTAGTAAATTTGACCCCAAAACCTTCTCTAACTAAATCAAACAAATGAAATGGAACATTCTAAAAACCCTTCCTCTCGATAAAGCCATAGACCACTTTAATTCCACTTTCCTAGATGCTCTAAATTCCCTAGCTCCACCAAGGAAAAAAAGAAAAAACCTATAACTGCCCCTTGGCTAACCAAAGAAACAAAGCAAATTATGCATCAAAGAGACAAATCCTGGAAGCTTTACCAAAAGAATAAACTTCCTGAAACCCTTCTCCAATATACACAGCTCCATAACTTTGCAAAAAAACAAATCTTCAAAGACAAAAATCCTTCTACACTAAGCTCTAGGCAAACCATCCACAAAACCCTTGGCTTTTATGGAACTCCATAAACTCACTCTGCAGCCCAGGCTTCAAAAATAATCCCTGTCCAGACCCAGGTAAATCTGACCTCAAATTAGCCTCACTATTCAACTCTTTCTTTATAGAGTCAATATCCGGCCTAACGAAAACTTTTCCCAACAATGACCTATCTCTCCTACATTCCACCTCATCTAAGTCCCCAAATAATTTTCCCCCTATGTTTGAGCTTAAACGTGTCTCCACTAACAACATAAAAAAACTTCTATCCCAAACTTAAACCCTGCTCCAATGCACCTGACAGCATCCCCTCTTCCTTTCTCAAGTCTGCTGCCGATGGTATAGCTCTCCCAATTAGTATCCTACTTAATAGATCCATAAAGGAACCCTATGTTCCTAAACTCTGACGTTCCACCTTTATTCTTCCTCTACACAAGGGAGGCAAAAATACTAATATTTCAAACTTCCTCCCTATAGCTCTTCTCTCTCCAATCTCCAAAATCCTAGAAAAATGCATCCACCTCCATCTTATGCCTTTTCTGCCTAAAAAAACAACTTCTTACCCCTACCCAACATGGCTTCCGACCAGGACATAGCACCATAACAGCTCTACTCTCATTCTTAGAAACTGTCATCAAGCTCGAGATTCTGGGAACTTAGTATCCACAGTGCTCCTAGATTTCTCTAAAGCATTCGATACTGTTTCCCAGGTGCACCGTCTAAGTCACCTCTCAAACCTAAATCTCTCACAAAACACTCTTTCCTGGTTCTCAAGCTATCTATCAGATAGATCTCAGGCTGTGAAATGGAAAAAAGGCACCTCACCTTTCTTACCCACCCCTACCAGAGTACCATAGGGGTCCATCATTGGACCAATGCTGTTTAATATCTTTATCAATAACTTTCACTCTGCTATTCCTAATGCCAAAGTCATCCAATATGCAGATGACTCTACACTTGTCAGCTCTGCCGCTAACCTCCCTGAACTCCTATCTATAACTCAGACTGCCTTCTCAACTGAGATCTGGATGCACCAAAATCACCTTTCTCTCAATGATAACAAATCTAAAATACTACTCTTGACACCCTCAAAATCTTTGTCTTTTGATAAAAATTCCTTCCAAGTCCTTAGCCAAAGCAACTCTCCATTCAAAGTTCTTCCCTTTGCCAAACTACTAGGTGTAACTATAGACGAACACCTCAAATTCGACATCCATATTCAGCAAAATATAAAGCAAACCCACCAAAAACTAGGTATGCTATACAGGAACAACCACTTCCTCTCTACTTCTACCAGGCATACTCTGGCCTCCTCTTACCTCATTCCCTCCCTTCTGTATGGCACCACACTACTAACTAACCTATCCTCTTCCATCACTTACAAACATGAAAGCTGTTATAACAAAATTTCTAAATTTGGCACCACAGCCAAACATTCCACTCATCACTGTGTTACCCTCCAATCCCTCAACTGATTAGAATTCACAAATTACCTGGACTTCCTCCAGTTCACTACACCACATAGACTAATACTGAATCCAACCAAATGCCCCACTCTAACATCCTTCCCCCATACACCCCAAATAGAACTCTCAGATTAGAACACCAAAACTTAATTACTGTCCACGAACCTAAACATCCTGCTGGACAACTTCTCCTCTCCTTCTCCTTAAGTAAGAAATGGAACCTCTCCCTTCCACACTAAGGACAATGTCAGACAAACAACTTCAAAACTCAGCTTTACACCTACCTCTCCGCCAAATGGAAATGTGACTGCATTCTCCCTACCTAGAACTCTTTAACAAAAGCCCCTGGGAGGGTATCCTCCTGAGTTCCTAAGCACCTTACAGCTGGCTATAACCTTCTATAGCTAATTCCCATACGATCTCTCACACTCTGTAAATATTGTAAATAGCTTTTGACTTTAACTGTATGAATTTGTTAAAATGTATCTGTACAATATTTTTCCACTATGGGCAATATTGCGCACGCTTTGTATTATTTGATATCTATTTTTACTTGTACTTTTATTTTTATTGGACTGCTATCTTTACTGTAATCTGTTTCATGGATCTTTTCTCCCTGGGCCTCCACTGAAAATGGACTCTCTGGGCCCGGTGGATTTCCCCGGTAATCAAACTGGAAATAAATAAATAAATAAAATAAACATGGTAACTTCCTGCTTGGATGGGGACATGGTGATATGGCATGCAGAATGCAGATTTTACAGCAGTTTGTCACAAATGTTAATGCAGTGGGTGGCCACAGCAGGACATATGAGCAGGTGCACCATAGGGCCACTGACATGATCTCTTCTGCTTCTGCATGGAGAAGAGCAGCTGCAGTGGGCAGTGATCAGATGGATACGGGGGGGGGGTGTGCTGCTACACAGCCTCCACTAATAATAAATGAAGATTTTTTGTCCACTGTTAGGGATCCAGACAGCTCCCAGAAAAGTGCAGAACAGTATGTCCTCAACACTGGTGCTACTGTTTCAGGGACAGCAAGCATGCCCCAGGAAGAGCTTCCAAGTAGAATTTTGTATCTTGATTGTTGAATACTGTCATATAGTAAAATAATTTAAATCAATACATTACTTCTGTTTCACAAGATTTTTTTTGGGGGGGGACTGAAGATTACTACAGTTAACAACACATTCTGATTGATAAGCTTAGGTTGGAGCTCTTAACCAAGTTCTTGTTGAAAGTATAGTTAATGGACATCTAAGGGAGAAAAGGTATTACCTCGTGTGTTACTGTTAATTGTGATGATGTTTTCCTTACCTTTTGATTAGCTTCTTCCAGGACCATCTGGCTTGCAGAGGATGCCATCATCTGCACATGGTAAGCCAAACACTTTTATGTCAGTACTAATGAGCAACTCAAAGAAATATTTCAGTGTGTGATGCTGATGTCAGGACTGTTGTGTGTATTACAGTACTGTCTAATAGTGGCAGCACTGTTATTTTCTTAGCATATATTGGAGTATAGTAGTTTAGGCATTAATTTTTCCTGTGTTTGTTGCTTATTATCACAGGTGATCCTGTCAGTTGTCAGTGTATCAGCAGATTCTGATGGTGGCCAAACAGAGTCACAATCAGGGGGCGCAGAGGATGAATCTGACACTGAAGCTGACATACAGCCACCCCCCACAATTTTATTGGACATAGCCAGTAGGCCTACGCGTACCCATTCCAGTCAGCCCACAGATACTGGGCAGGTGGAGGGCAAGACAACTGATCAGGGAAATGTGGCTACTGCAGCTTCATTGTCTGTTGACTCCGGCCATAGCCAAATTATGGGTGTGGTATCACACAGTAGGGTTGTTAGGGGTGCTCAGAGGAGGCATGCGGTCCATCCTCTACATGATCTAGGTATCTCTTCACGTGCCACTCAATATATGTTAAGGGCCATCAGTTGTTCCAAGAAATGCTTAGGGTAGTAGGTGGGGCACAAGCTGACATGCGCGGCTGCCTCTACTGTTTTGCCGATTCAATGGATCAGATGAATGACATGTTGGAAAAACCCTTGTTTGTAATGGAACATCTGCTGGTAGGACAGCATCCTCATGGGTGTAGGTCAGCTACATCATCTGCTGTTAGCCAACATGGCCGTGTCTGATCACGCTCCTGTAGTGACAGAACTTCCACTGCTCCATCAATGGGTTAGCTGTCCACACCCAGACATGGCAGACCATGAGGTTGTGGTCCTGGGTGTATTCATGTCAGGAGCTCATCCAGCAGATATCAGTCATGTTCAGCTAGCAACAGTGCATCCAACAGTGGGTGTGGATATGTGAGTGCCACTCCTGGCAGAGCCAGTTCTCATGGTTGGAGATGACAACAATGAACTGCCACCTCTACCATGCATGTTTCACATTCGCCTAACATACCAAGATGTACAGCTAGCACAGAGCTTGGCTGTGCTCATGCAGACACTCACACACCAGTTTCAACTGGAGGATCCCTACAGACACATACACAACAGTTACATGGTTCAGCCGTGCAGCTTAAAACTCATTTTGTCTCACTGGTCTTTGTTGGTCTATCCAAATGTCTACCTGCTTCTCTTTTTTTACTCACACACACTCACCGATCTTTTGTGCCAGCCTATGCTTCCTGCCAGCCCCCCTATATCCTGTGCAAGTGATGTGCCATATCCCTGTTTTGTATCTTTTAGATTCAGGGATACTTAAGTTTTGTGTCTGATGCTCAGGTTGCATAGCTGACTTAGTGCTTAGTATATCTGCATTTGTGATGTTGCCCTGGTAATTGTACCTTTGACTTTTATTGGTCTTAGAAAGGCAGTTGATAGCATCAAAAGTTTTCATATTTATTGTTAATGATCTTGTGAGGGTTGTGAAGTCTGAAACTGCAATCTAACTTTTCTCTTTAAGGATTTTCCATTATAAATGTATGATGCTAAACTGATTTAAGTGGTATAGTGTGAAATATTTTCTGCTTAAAAACCTCAGCTTTGGCCGGCTAAGAACTTGTTGTATTCAACTGGACGTATAAGAGAATTTAAGTACCTTTATCTGCACTTTTTTTCAAAAAAATACAGTATTTAAATTGATTTTAACTGTGTTGCAGGAATATTAACTGAACTGGAAGTTAATCAGTGTTTGTTGAATTTTGTTATTTGCTAGTAATTACAGGTGTGGGGGTAGCCACATTCTTTGATTTCCTGTCCTTGCCTATTTAAGTGGTACAGTGTGAAATATTTTCTGCTTAAAAACCTCAGCTTTGGCCGGCTAAGAACTAGCTGTATTCAACTGGATGTATAAGAGAATTTAAGTACCTTTACCTGCACTTTTCTTTTAAAAAAATACAGTATTTAAATTAATTTTAACTGTGTTGAAGGAATATTAACTGAACTGGAAGTTTTGAATCTTAGTGGCCTTGAAACTGCCCGCCCCTCTTGTAAATTTGTGTTTGGATACTCCTTCTGGGCCCATCTCATTTGCTCACTCAACTGAGTGCAGTGAGATCATATTCTGATTTCAGGCACTCCTACTGTGTACAAAAAGAGCATCTGGGAAACAGAAAAAAAAATTTAAGCTTGTTTCCTGCCTTTCCTGTTAAGTGGTATAGACTATTTGTAGGCTTCTGTGCCCCCAAGCCCTTCTGTGCTGGAGGGAAGCCTTCTAGCTTAGTTTTTTTTCTTATAACTAGCCAGTTTTCTAGTTTCAACACTCAAAACAGTTTTTTTGATCTGAGCACTTGTTCAGAAAAAAAAAAATTAATCTGCTTTTACTGTACTTGTGTTTCTACCTACTTTATTTTACTTTTGCATCATCTTAAAAGTACTCAATTGTATTTATTACTGCTTTGGTCTAACTCATTCTAAGCCTTTTGGTTTAAACACTTGTGCTTTGGACCAGTTGTTTTGCACTGAGAGGGTTTGTGGTCTGCACTGTAGTGGCAGAACAGGAAGCTTACATCCTTCTAGGTTGGGAACTGCTGATTGAGGGCTCAGTGTCTGTTATTCTAAAAGTGCATTAATTCTGGTTTAAGCACTTGGCCTTTCAGGCCAGTTATTTTACATTAAGAGGGTTCGTGGTCTGCACTCTTGTGGGAGGAGAGGCTGGACTCTGCCCTTCTGAGCTGGGAATTTCTGGTTGAAGGCTTATAGTGCATGCATATCTGAACTGCTTCTTACTGAAGTTGGTGCGCCTTGTTTGCTGTGGCATAGACTGGATTCGGGCCTGCTGGATCTAGCTTTGTTTGTGTAACTTGAGCACTAATCCAGGCATTCTCTAAAGTATTCAATTGTATTTATTACTGCTTGGTAGTAACTTGATTAAAGTGTAGCTATCATTCTAAGTCTTTTGGATTAAGCACTTGGGCTTCAGACCAGTTGTTTTACATTAGGAAGGTTTGTGGCATGCACTGTGGTGGCAGGACAGGTAGCTTTCATCCTTCTAAGTTGGGAACTGCTGATTGAGAGCCCAGTGTCTGTTATTCTTAAAGTGTATTAGTTCTGGTTTAAGCACTTGGGCTTTAGGCCAGTTAATTTACATTAAGAAGGTTCGTGGTCTGCACTCTTGTGGGAGAAGAGGCTGGACTCTGCCCTTCTGAGCTGGGAATTTCTGGTTAAAGGTTTATAGTGCCTGAATATTTGAACTGTATCTTACTGAAATTGGTACACCTTGTTTGCTGTAGCATAGACTAGATCCAGGCCTGCTGAATCTAGTTTTGTTTATATGCTTGTTGTTTGTTTGCTTGTTATTTCCCTGGAACGCTAATTCCACGTAATACGCGGCTTTTCAGCACTTCTGTGGATCACTAGTGATATCTGCATTGCTTACTGTACTTATTTCCTTGTTTCACTTGAAAGAAAGTTACTGTTTGTCATTTTTGCATTTAAGTTACCTGTAACACATTGCACTTAAGTTACCTGGCACTTGCTTACTAAAGCAATTATATAAGTCAGCACTAAAAATTAAAAGCACTACACCCTCACTCCCCACTGGCCCTTGTTTTCAATTATTAAGGAATTCCCAATATTATTCTAGTATGTCCAAAGGTCAGTTGTCAATCTCCTCTCCGGTCCAGCTGGTGAATCTGGGAATCTTGAGGCAATGTTACAACTGCCTCATGTACACAGACAACCCTCTCCTCCTCCCAACAAATTCCAACACATGTGAGAGATGCAACCATATAGCCAAACTGGAGGCTAAGCTCTCTCAACTCAGTACTGGCATAACCAGTCAGGAGGAGAAGGAAATCACACTCACTACAATTCCAGTCTCACATAGACCTACCACGACAGCAAACCAAACACATAATCACACAAAAACGTACTCAGAGGCTCTAAATAAAGATCTGCCTAAGCAGCACAGACCTCCAAAGCAGACACCCAAGCAACCGCTACCCCAAAACAAAACACGTGCAACACATATCTCACAAAGCCAGTGTGCCAAACAGTCACAGCCCTTAAGACTAAACAACACACCTGATACACTTGTAATAGGTGACTATCGTCAGGCACACTGACGTCCCGCTCACCAGGCTGAACAAGGAGAGGGTCACGGTGAGCAGCCTCTCAGGTGCTAGGATCCGCCACATAACACAAGCACTCAGATCACTCCAAGGCAAGTACAAATATGACTCAGTCATTGTCCATGCTGGTGTGAATGACCTGAGACGTACCTCCCTGGATTACATGAAAAGAGACATAAAGGAGCTCTCTGAGCATGCAGCCCAGGCCGGTATGACCCTGACCTTGAGTAGCATCTTACCCTCACCAAGAATGATGCCACAATATGAAGACAAGATGATCAATTTCAACAATTGGCTTAAGTACTGGTGTCATTCAAAGAGGATCCAATGCCTGTCAGCTTGGGATGATATGCTCGACAAGCCACGATGCTTCGCTAGGAAAGGCTTGCACCTGTCACCCCTGGGCTTCCGGATATTGGCAAAGGCTCTTGCTACCCCCATAGTGCCTTTTTCAGGCAAGGCTCAAAAGACAAACCCACTTCCATAGGTATCACAAGGGATAAGAAACTAAGAGTAATGCTACTCAACGCCAGAAGTCTAAACCTCAAGATGCACGCACTCGAAACTCTCCTTAGCATGGAGAACATCGATATCTGTGCAGTAACAGAAACCTGGTTTAGGGCTCCCGAGAGCACCCCAGCACTACCAGGTTATACCTCATACCATGCTTTTCGGCCCCAAAACTTGGACCGAACCACAAAAGGAGGGAGTATCGATATTCATCAAAGATACCCACACCTCCAGGTTGGTGGCAAAGCATGAAGCATCAGAGACTATCCATGTGCAATTAACAGTGGGTAAAACTGCCTTCCAGTTTATAGCCTGCTACAGACCACCCTCCCAAACCCAGGAACCCCACTCAGCCTTCCTGAGAACACTGGAAAATATGAAGGTCTCTCCAAACACCATAATATTGGGCGACTTCAACTACCCAAACATAGACTGGGAGCATTACTCTAGCTCCAACACCCTAGCCCAAAGGTTTCTAGAATTTATAAACTCAAATGTTATGGAACAACTTGTTACCACTCCCACAAGAGGGGAAAACATACTGGACCTGATCATCACCAACATGGGGACTCTATGCTCCAGACCAGAAGTGTATCCCTCACTGGTAAGATCAGACCATAAACTAATCTCACTGGATATTCACATCCCGACCCCACCCCCTGCCCAAAAACCACAGTGAAAAACTTCTCTAAAGCAAATTTCACACTCCTCAAAACCGAGGTGGAATCCTTCAAAGCCCCCGGGCCTGTGGAGAATATGGCCCAGACCGCAGAATCCTTTATAAATGCATTCTATGAACACCTTCAGGAATGCATGGATCATGCGATCCCAAATAAAACCAAGACCCAATCCTCCAAAGGCAGGCGTCCTGTCTGGTGGACCCCAGCCATAAACAAACTATACAATAGAAGGAGGAAGCTACTAAATGATAGAGCAAAATCCCAAAAAGGGAAGGCATCACTGATCAGTATTAGCAAAAAACTACGGGCACTCATAAAATTGTCTAAGGCCAGCTTCGAGAGAAAAATTGCACAGGACACTAAGGATAATCACAAGGCTTTCTTTAGTTATGTTAGGAACCTGGGTGGTAATTCCCAGATATGCTCAGAATTAGTCCAAAATGACAAAAAATACACTGAACCCACAGACATTGCCAACATCCTAGCTGACAGGTTCAGTGCAAACTTCCCCCCCTCCCCACCAAAAGGGCAAATATCTATCCCAGCAGAGTGCTGCCCCCCTGACATCTCAGATGCTCAGGTAAGAGCCGCCCTCTCCAATGCAAAAAACACAGCATCAATGGGACCAGACGGTGTCCCGGGCTGTGTCCTACATGAACTCGAAGAAGAGCTAAACCCAAACATAAAACTACTGTTCAGTCTCAGCCTTACTACAGGATATGTGCCCAAAGAGTGGCGTACAGCAACAGTGGTCCCTATCCATAAAGGTGGTGCCTCAATGGAGCCTGGAAACTATCGCCACATAAGCCTGACTAGCTTGGTCTGCAAAGCTATGGAAAGGATCATCATGGACCTCATAAATAAAGATATTGGGGACCTACAGACCCTGGATCCTACCCAGTTCGGCTTTGTTAAGGGCAGATCCTGCCTCTTAACAGTCACCAAGGCCATTGACGAGGGGAAGGTGGTCCACACAGCCTACCTGGACCTCGCAAAAGCCTTCGATACAATACCCCACTCGGGCATTATAGATAAGCTCACCAGCTTAAATATAAACCCCTATGTCACTAGATGGATTGCAAACTGGCTCAAGGACAGAACCCCCATGATTAGAATTGCTGGAGCCATGTCAGACTCCAAACCAGTTACAAGTGGTGTCCCACAAGGCTCAGTCCTGGGACTTCTCTTGTTCGGTATATATTTCTCGGAGGTACAGGCCAACACGGAAGGACTGTGGCTGACCAAGTTCACAGATGACTGCAAACTGGGCGCCATAATCGACTCTCCAGCTGACACAAGCATCCTCCAAAAGGGCCTCATAGAAACAGACAACTGGTGCCAGAGCCATAGCCTCAAGCTAAATGCCAAAATGTGTATAGTCATCCCCTTTGGCAAAAATAAAGTGCCCACAAATTACCACATAGGTGGTAATCCATTAAGTACAGAAGAAGTAATTAGGGACCTGGGGACCCAAGTTGATAGCAGTCTCTCATTTGACAACCACGTGGCCAAAGTGGTTAGAAAAACATTTTATATAGCCCACCTAATCATGAAGGGATTCACATCTAGATCAAGGGAGGTCATCGTGCCTCTTTACTCATCCCTCATCAGGCCCATAATTGAGTACAATGCCCTTTTGGGATGTACCTTACCAGACACCTGCAGCAACTGGAAAGACCCCAAAAGTACCTCATCAAGAGGATCAAAGGGCTCAAACAGATGCCATATTCTGCCCGGTTAAAGAAACTCCAGCTCTACTCAGTGGCATACCGCCTGTTCAGAGGCGATCTGTGCCTGACGTATAAAGCCATGTCCAACCCGGAATTAATGGACATGCTGCACCTCAGAAAATCCAAATCCCATCGAGCTACGCGCTCGAGAGACTTGAACCTCAGCACTGAAATAAATAGGACATGCTGGAGGGACAGATTCATAACCCAGAGGCTCCCTTCACTCTGGAATAAAATCCCAGTCCAGGTTAGACAGAGTCCCTCATTGACTCTCTTCGAGAGGAATCTTGATGAGTGGATGGGAGATCGTAGGTTTACCCCGGGTATCACTTCTGTGTCACTGTTAGACAGAGGCACAGTATACTAACCTCGAAAAAGGGCATAGCAAAATAAATTTAAAATGGGTGGCAAAAGCCAAACACATTCTGGCTAGGCTTATAAATGCCCTAGGGCAGATAGCCTAGTATGAACCTATGAACCTATGAACGTATGAGGGCATGTAGTGAATATCACTACTTTTGAAAGGTATGACTGTTTGAATCTTTGATGCCTGAGGTCTACTACGTAATAATGGACACATATAAGTCAAATAAGTCTCTTCTGTGACATGTTAAAATAATTTCTGTACAAATTTCCCACTGTTTACTTGCTTACACTACTAAGTGACAAAATGGAAGAATATGCCAGTCATTTATATTATTACACAATACACTCCAGGTTCAACACTTAGCTTGTAAATCAAGGAGATGCAACAGTTTTAGTTCAAGGCTGACTCTGTCTGAGGCGAACAGTACACAGCCAATGCATGGAGAGGTAAAGGTTGTGTGAGTTGCCTGGCATCAATGTTACTACATATATGTACATGTGAGGAAGGCTTTAGGCCCTTAGGTGGTGAGTGAGTGTACTATGCATTGTCTCTTAGCCAATGTGAGGACATATTGAGCACACCTACATCTGCCTCCACCCAAAGCAGCTGGTGGTTCCCCCTATGGCTCCTCATCTTACTGTAGCTGTGGTGACCTTGGCATTGGTGGTAGACTGTGTGCTCCTTCTCCTTCTTTATTTTGCTGAAGCTGTTCTCTCAGAAGGATGTGTAGCATGGCACATACTGTGAATATTTCAGTACATGTCCATGGATTGTACTGCAGGGCTGCCCCAGATGTATCGAGGCACTGGAACAGTGACTTCAGCAGCCCAAACACACACTCTATGAGATTTCTGGTTTGAGTGTGTGCTTGATTATGGCATTCTTCAGTGGGTGTTCTGATGGCTGTCATCATCCACAGTTTCAGTGCATAACCTGCATCCCCCAGCAAAATGATGCTGTGGGCTATCTCCCTAGTGAATATCTTATAAAGTTTTGAGGTGTGCCAGATATGTGAGTCACGGTAACTGCCAGGGTTACCAGCACACACGTTCAAGATGATTCCCTTGGCATTACACTTGACTTTGCAGTTATGAGAGGAAGCTTTTTCTATTAATGTAGAGCCTTTCCTGTTTCCCAGGTGGTGCCTTAATTTCTAGATGTGTGCAATGTATGCCACCCACTACTTCAGGGTTGTGTGCTACAGGGTAGAACTCCTGCATATTTCTGGCTCTGTCCTCAGGAGTGCAGATTAAATATATGTGGTTACTAGCATGTTGGAGCAGAGCATTCAAGAACTGATGGAGGATCATGGATGCTGATGCATGTGACAACCCCAGTATGTCCACTGGTGTCTCTGAAAGGTACCTATCGCTAAGATTCTAAGTGTTATACATACCTTTTTCTCCACTGGGATGGATTCCCTTCGGTTTGCCCTGGCTCTGAGTTAAGGATGACAGAGGTTGCAGGGTTCCTGTAGTGTGTCTCTATCCACCCTGTAGCACTGTACAATTTTCACATCATGCAGGGTGTGATACTATGCCCAGGGTCTGAAAACTCATCTCCTTCTTGGCCTTGGCCTGTTAGCAGCAGCAGCAGCAGCATAGACTTCAGCCTGTTGCACATACACATGAATTAAAGCAAAAGCAGCTCCTAACATTGTTTCTGTGTAGACTCCTTTCCCTGGCTGTATTCCAATAGGTTTTGGAATTCACAGGAAAAACCAGCACTGAGTCTACACTACATGGTTGCTTTATGGCTTGTTGAATAGCTACTCCATCTTGGATTGGTTGATTACCATACAATTCAGCTGCTTATGCTGTAATTTGCATGCCACAGTGTTTACCTTGTTTCCACAGCTGTGTGTGACTCTGTACACCATGTAGAGCCACTTACTGAATCCAAAACAGTGCGCTACCATATGCACATCACAGCATGATGCGCACATGCTGTAAATGGACCATGTAGGCTTTATTGAATCTGGCTGATCTGTTGCCTTACGAACAAACTGCCTGCTGCTGGTTAAACAACTAACTAACAGGATGTCAGAAGGTCTACTGAAGATTTGCAACATGCATTTCCCTGCAGAGATTGTGATCTATACATAGCTGTAGACCCCTGCAGAGGTAAAGTTCCTTCTATAGATCAGGCTTATTATCCCCATAACATCGACTTACTCTTGATATATTCTATCTGTGAGATATCTGCCCTGCTAGTTGTGCATATTCAGAATGTTGAAAGGATTACCATGAAATATACATATGTGGTGATGCCTATTTATACATCTGCGAAGTGTTTGACATGGAGTTGTCCAATGGAAAACACCACGAGCAATATATCACTGAAAGTCACTTTCCAGGGATCAGTAGGCTTTTCACTTTTCTCCACTGTTGTGCTGCCATGGAGTTCATATATATAAGTTAAGGAGAGTGCGGACGATCTCTCCCGACATGGGAGGAGTACATGGAGCTTGGCCCCCTAAAAAAAGTTCAATCTGTTGTTTGCTGGATGTGGTTTTCAGTGATTTTTTTTCATGATTTTTGCCTATCTGACATATGTTCTTTAACAAATTATCATAAATATATATATATATATATATATATATATATATATATATATATATATATATATATATATATATAGGTCTACTACGGTTGATTGAAAACTCAGTTGACTGAAAATGAGCCACTTCACTGAAAACTCATTTCTTTGAAACTCATTTTATTGAAAGTTATAAATGGCCTTTTCCCCACTGTAGTGTGACCCTGGAGTTAGTATATAAAGTAACGGGGGGTGGGGGGCACAGCCCCCCAAATTGGGGGTGAACTGTTATAACTTGCCAAAACTTGGGAATGTACCTGTGTTCTGTAAATACCTTTCTAATGTGCGGAGCTTTTCTCCCCGGGCCTCCAGTGAAAATGGACATATATCTAGTTGGACCAGCCCAGTTAAATGTAAAATAAATAAAAATAAAAAATATATATATATATATATATATATATATATATATATATATATATAT